>NW_028181409.1:177500-217500 GCF_964211825.1 Aythya ferina | reverse complement strand
TATAATTTTATAATAATAAAACAATGCCATACCGTACAACACAGTCAATAAAGTGGATTTAATTAAATAAATAAGAAAACCAATAAATTAAATGAAAATTAAAAAATTTAAATTTAATACAAATAAAACCCATTTTTCCCATTCCAATGAATTGCTATCCCCATCATCACTTCCCATCCCACTGATCATTTGCTATCCCAAAGACCTCCCAGTTCTTATCCCCTTGGCATGCCAGTGCAAGAAGAAGTGCTCTGCAGGCAGAGGCCTTGCTGAGTGACCACCTAAGGAGAGGAATTTGATCCAGAAGGCAGGAAAGAAGAGCAATGCCCCGAAAGAAGAAGCAAGTCTTGTCTCTCAGCCCTTTGGTGTCCCAAGCAGCAGTTGCCATGGCCAAGCTTTCCCAGCCCAGCTGCTGCCAGCATCTCCCCAGCTTGCCATTGCCACCTTCCTGGGTGAGGCGCGCGCGCATTTGCCATTGGCGCTGTTGCCATCCCTGTGAGTGGCAAGCCCATCCCCTAGCTCCAGCACGAGAGAGGGGAGAGGGCAAGCGAGAGGGGCAAGGGCTGAGGAGCGTGGCTGAAGCTGGAGCAGGTGCCTGCAGAGGTCTCTGTGCCTGCCTGGGTGCTGCGGGGGCCGTCGAGGAGAAGCCCGAGGTCGGTCACGGGTAGCTGGAGCCTGGCACTGTCGGCGGGGCGCTGGGCATGCTGCTGGGGCTGCTGGAGGTGGGCTGCGGCTGCACACAGGCCAGCTGGCACGCTGGCCCCAGCGCCTTGGCCCTGGCCCCCAGCGGCTGCAAAGTCTCGCTGGGGGTCTTTGTCCCCGGCTGCTGGCGCTGCAGCGTCCTGGCCCCGCTGGCCTGGGGACAGAGCCTGTCCTGGGGCCGCACGGCACGGGGCTCCCCACTCGGAGTCTCCGGCAGCAGCCGCGCTCTGCGGGGAGGTGGCGCCGCTGCTCCTTGCCCCCCTGCAGCCCCCGGGCTTCGCGCTCTCTTGCTGGGTGCCGTGGTGCTGTTGATCGCCAGCTGCTGCGCGCTGCTGCCTGCTTCCCTGCTGCTGCCAGCCACCGTGCTGCTGCCAGCCGTCTTCCCCTGGCACGGTCTCTTGCGGCCTTGGCCAGCCTGGCCCAGCAGCGTCTTCCTCTCCTTGCCGGGGGGGTTCTCCGTCGTCGGCCTCCTGTGCTGGCAGCTCTGCGCTGTCCCGGGGGTGCTGCTGGGCGCAGGGCGCTTGGCCCCCCGCTTGGTGCCGGTGGACGCAGGGGCAGGCGGGGGACTCTTGAGGGGACCCAGGGGGCGTTTGGGCAGGGGTCTCCTATGGTCACTGCGGCCCTTGGGGTTGGGGCGTTTCTTGGGGGAACTCAGGGGGGATTTGGGCTGGGGTCTACGAAGGGCACTGCGGCCCTTGGGGTTGGGGCGTTTCTTGGGGGAACTCGGGGGGGATTTGGGCTGGGGTCTACTAAGGGCACTGCGGCCCTTGGGGTTGGGGCGTTTCTTGGGAGAACTCGGGGGGGATTTGGGCTGGGGTCTACTAAGGGCACTGGGGACCTTGGGGTTGGGGCGGGTCTTGAGGGAACGCTGGGGGGGTTGGGGCAGGGGTCTACTAAGGGCACTGAGGAGCTGGGTGTCAGGGAGGCTCCTGGGGGGACTCAGGGGTGGACTGGGTAGGGGGCTCCTAAGCGCACTGGGCAGGGGACTGGCTGCAGGGCTGAGCGGGGGGCTCACTGCTGGCACGACGGGGGACTGCAGCGACAGCCCACCCTCAAGCTTCTCGGGGCGCAGCCCAGGGGTTGAGGGGACCTCACCGAGGGCTCCTGTGGCTTCCAGTCCCTGCGTGCTCGGCTCCTCGATGTCCTCGCAGAGGTCGGGCAGCTGCGAGAGGAAGCGGCTGAGGGCAGGACTGCTGGGCAAATCGGGGAAGGCGTCCTGGGGCTCCACGGCATCGAGCCAGCTGAGCAGCTCCTCCATGCCGGGGATGGGGATGTCCAGGTCGGCCAGGAGCTCGTCCTGCATGTGCTGCAGCTGCTGGCTGTCCCCTGCCAGCTCTGGAAAGGCCTCGGCAAAGGCATCAGGGCCCAGCTCGGGCAGCTGCGGGGGCTCCTCAGGCACCTGCGGGGCTGTCGCCGCTGAGGACGAAGCAAGAAAATCCCCCAAGACGGGCGATGTCAGCTTTCCCATGGCCCCTGGGTGTGGGGCGCCCAGCGGCCGGCTGTGCCAGCCCCAAACTCACCGTCAGGCGTCGCCGTCTGGGTGCTGGCGGTCCTTGGAGCCTGGGCAGGCTTGGGGGCAGTGGGGCCGGGCAGCGGGGGCCCCTGGTCCTCGCTGAGCCCCACGGCGTGCAAGCAGGGCTCCGGCAGCTGCCCCCGGCTGCTGCTCAGGGTGCGGGGCGTGGGGAGCGCCTGCCCCCGCAGCGGAGGCCCCGGGACGAGGGGTGGCGGGGGGTTGCGCTGGGCGGGGGCCTGCAACAGGCAGGTGCCTGCGGGGTGCAGGAGCTCCCCATGGAGCACGGCCCTGGGCCCCAGCCCCAGCGCATGGTGGGGTACCAGTGTCCCCGTCACCATGGGCTGTCCCCACTGATGGACACAGGGGGCACAGGGAGGAGCGGTGTGGGGGAGCTGCCCCCCGGCGGGGAGCTGCACCAGCTGCAGCTGGTGCCCCATGGTTGGGAGCTGCACCAGCTGCAGGTTTTGCTCCACAGCGGGGAGCTGCACCAGCTGCAGGTTTTGCCCCACAGCGGGGAGCTGCACCAGCTGCAGCTGGTGCCCCACGGCGGGGAGCTGCCCCACAGCAGGGAGCTGCCCCCCGGCGGGGAGCTGCCCAAGCTGCAGGTGGTGCCCCTGGGCTGGGAGGTGCCCCCCAGGTGGCAGCTGCACCCCGGCGGGGAGCTGCAGCACCTGCCCCTGGACCCCCGGCACCACGTGCCAGACGGTGGCCTGGGGCAGCGCGGAGGGGAGGGTGGGTACCTGCGGGGGCTGCAAGGGCAGCGCCGTCGCTCCGGGGAGGGAGGGCAGCAGCCAGGCAGCCACCGTTGGCGGCACGGCTGGGACGACGAAGGGGGAGTTTTGCGTCTGCGCAAGCCGCGGAAGCCGTCTGGGGAAACCCTCTGTGGGAAAAAGGCCGCTGGGCTGAGCTCTGGGGCGCTGGGCTCGCCAGCAGGGCCGCAGCCCCGGGAGGAGCGGGAGCCGGCTGCTGGACCTGCCATGGTGGCTGGAGAGTGGGGCGGTTGCTTGGGGAACCCGGGCAACGGGGGTTCCGTCCCAACGGCTCACCAGCCCCTCGCCGACATCTTGGGGAGGACTGCAGGCTTTGGACCCAAGCAGGCTGCCCAGCGCAAGACTTGGCCATGTTCATTAGAACATTACTAGCCTCTAAGCCTCATGGCATCACCTTCCATCTTGACTGCTAAACCTCCTTGCTCCCTACTATCTTCTTTGCCAAGATACAGCTGTCCACATTTACTTTTCCTACTTGGCTGGACTGAATTTAAGAAGGGAGCTTGCAACTCTTCCTCTTGTTTGCCACTTCATCATCAAACCAAATGAAAATAGAGCTTAGGGAAATGGTTTAGTGGGGACTGTTAGCGTTAGGTCAGAGGTTGGACTCGATGACCTTGAGGTCTCCTCCAACCTAGAAAATTCTGTGATTCTGTGAAAACCATTTGCCTTTAACCTCTTTATTTCAGGCCTTCTTTCCTAGTGGCCATTCAAAACTGGGAAAAAAATAGTCTACCAAGTGGGGTTTTTTTTTGATTTGATAATAAATCTGCAGACTGTTAAGTCATCAAGCACTTCAAGACTGTTTGAAATAATCTCGAGATTAATATAAAAGGAATTCCTCACACACGCTGCGGCCGCTTACCTTTAGTATAGTCGTTGGATGCGATGGAGCAGTATTTCTTGCTTTCGCCTGCACTGGAAGTCTTCCCTTCCTTGTAAGGTTGTTTACTGCTCTCACTTCTGCATTACTGACATGAAGAGCCATCTGGAGGATGGCATTCTTCCTTCTTCTCCCGCGTTATCTTCTGGAAACGAGGATCCAAGTGTTCCAAGGAGCCTTTTGCTTTCCTGGTGTTTCTCCTTTTTCTTCTTTTTCTTCTCCTTTTTCTTCTTTTTCTTACGCTTGCGATTGGCATTGTCAAAGCGGAGCGCACAGAAACACAAATCATGAAGTCTGAAAGAAACATGCAAGTTAAAAAGGGAAAAAAAGATGTGGCACTTGTTGCCTATATGAAACTTGATTTATTTTACCACAGGTGATGATTTGCAGCATGTCAGCTATTTTGTGGTGCTTTGTGCACACGCAACTTACTTTAGATGCAGCAAACTTAAGCCGTCAGATTGAAGGACCATAGGTCCTGGTTTGTACACAGATCATTAACAACGGCTAGCTCTGGAATATGTGCAAGCAGAAAAAATCTTTTAACCTAATCTGGAATGGTGTACGGATGTGATTCGAACTATGTGGTCCAAAGCTAGTGCTCTGACACAATTCAGCAAGAGCTTTCCTGTCTTCACTGATCAACCTAACAACATGATCCCCAGCCAGCTGGTGCTATCTAAAGAACTTAGAAACTACCAGAAAAAAAAAAAAAAAAAAAAAAAAAAAAAAAAAAAAAAAAAAGGAAGACATGAGAAGCACCCAGAAAAGAATTAGGATAAAAAATGCGGAGTATGCTGGAATCCTTGCTTACTTGGAATCCTTCTCTCCATCTTTATCCTTAGACTTCTGTTTCTTCCAGAACTTGTGATATTTTTGCATTTTTTTCACCACCTAAAAGCTCCTTTTCTATCTTTCTGTCTTTCCTTTCTATTTCACTTTCACTACCTTCTGCACGGGTATATTTTCTTTTTCTGTTTCCTTCTGTTTCATTTTTCTGGAGACAGTTCTCCAAATGAGCTGACACAGGTGGAAGCGCATGTCTTTCACGAGAATGTCTTCCGGAATGTTGCTGAGGTACCGAGCAACGATGCAAGTCTGCTCGGGGTGTGCTAAAGCGACGTACATCTTCCTCTCTCAAGAGGGAACCGTGAGGCCATCCGCTTTTGTAATGATAATGCTTATGTGACCTGCTGTAGTAAGTTGCAGTCCATCTGTCAAAGGCTGAATCGCCGTGAGAGAACTTTCTCTCTCTACTGTCTCCTGTCGCATGAGGTGAATAGTAATCCTTGTAATAGCCACATCTTTCCCATCTCCGTGCTTCGTCTCGATAGTATGTTTCTCTGCTCCAACTTCTTTCCCCTTTGGATCGGTAGTACCTATTGCTACCTTGTTCTGATCTTCCTCCGCTGCCAGATCTGTACTTTGAATATTTGACTGCTCTTCTGCCATTCTCAGGGCTGTTTCTTTCACGAGGGAAAGATCTGTACCTGCTTCCCTCCCAGTACTCCTGCTTGTGACTCTTTTGCTCAACAAATTCCACGCTCTGAGAACACCTCCTCTTGCTGGAAGGACCTGCTTTTTGACTCTCCTTCTCTTCACTAGGAGCATGTTCCCTCTTGCTTCGGTAATGCTCTTTCTCAGTGGTTTTAGTCTTGTCCTTTGTATCTTGGCGTCTATCTGCAATAGCTAAGGAAGAAAGATTGTTAGAGCTACATTCAGTGTCAGACTTGAGAGAGGAAGTTTGCCGCAATTTCTCACCAGGCTCACAAGACTCTTTGCCAGACAAAACGGTTTCTTTTGAAATGAGGTCACGTTCTTTTGATCTTCTTGCTTTCTCCTTGTCTCCACGGTCATCACATTGGTACTGGGCGAGGTATTCATCGTTCCCAGGAGATTTCGGAGGTTCCGCAACACTGCATAAAATAAAAACCCATTTCTCACTTCTGCTGAAGGACGTGAATATTAAGAGTAAAACCTTCCAAAGGCAAACAAACAAACAAAAACCTCCGGACTACAGGAACCCTCGCAAAGATATGCCATTTAGAAACCTCTCCTGTGATTAGGACACCTTCTTCAGCTCCCAGAGAAAGTGCTTTTTCCCCTCTTGCTTCTGAAGCCATTGCACTAAAAAAGCAAACGCATCTGTCTCCTTCCACCTGCTGCTCTGAGAAAAAAGGCATAGGGGCGAGCGGGGAACAGCCAGTGTTTCTCCAGACAGTGGAGAAAAATGGAAAAACATTCTATAAAGGAACACAAGTTCTCCTTGAGGCACCAACCTGCATCAGAGTGATATGCTCAGTGCTGATCATTAGTTCTGTTCGTGACACTGGACACACAGTATGGAATTGTACTAATTTAAATCCTTCCATTAAATACTATTAGTAGACAGATAAAACTGTAACGAACTTCCATAAAGTCTTGTCTTAATCAGACTGTGCTCATTTTACCTCATTTCCTCTGACAAGCTGTTCAGCTGGCTGGCTCTGAAGGACTCCGTGATGACTTCTCGATTGACTGAAGGCATAGCTCCAGGCATCTGCAATTAAAACGCACAAGTCAGCAGACAAAAAAATACTATTTGTAGTAGTACTGAGGACTAGTCTTGTCAGAATGTCTCCATTAATTGGTAAGCAAGACCGCTGTGAGTTGTATGCATTATCTACACTTCAAAGATAACCCCAACTCACCCCCCAAAATCTACTTTATGAAACTTAGGAATTTTTATCTCAGCTGAGCTTAAGTTGACAAGTTCTAATGTAAGCTCAGGTCTGCAAATTCTAAGGGGATCATACCACAAAGTCTTACGATCACGTGTGTGCTGTGTTTTCTCAGTATTTCACCTGAATTAGGAACACAATAAACACTCCCGAATACATCGTAGGTGAGAAATTCTCGATGGAGCAAATCTATGTTTCAAGCAATCCATTTGTTTTAGAAAAGAACATCTCAGAAGGTTTAACAGGTTCTACTCGGCAAGTGGAATCATCAAGTTTCAGTCCGTTTTCTTTAGATTCATTAACTAACCTAATAGCACCATTTAGTGAATCTGTTTTTGGCAGCTCATGCTGGGATCTTCCTTTGTCAGCATTCTGACAGGAAGAATTGGAATGCTGCAATGTACGGACTACCTTTCACACCAAAATTCCATTAGAGGACATTGCATTGCATTTCAAATTCCTTTGAAATAAGCCCTTTGACTCCTCCTCAGATTTTCCTGAAGATTCTGCACCATAAGGGACTGTGTTATCAGAGCTGAGTTTAGGATTTTCATTCACTGTTGGCTCCACAAAAATTTCATCAGAAACTTTTTTGTTTGTTTGCATTTGCTTCATTTGCATTACCAAATTTGTAATTGTGGATGAAGGAACAGCCTGGTAGAGATCTTCATCCTCCACAGCACTGCTAAGAAAGTCAGGCTGTGACACAGTCTGACGAGCAGGCAATTTATTGTGAATACTGATGGTGATCTTCTGTTTTCTTGACGTATCAGTAATTGAAGGCCTGGTAATTGCCTGGTTTTGAACACAGGCCATTGGTGGTGCTGAAGATGGCCTTTTTAGGGTGACACCAGTGGTCTTTGCGTCCTCTTTTATGGATCCATTTCCATTTAAACGGCTTGAATTCTGTATTTAAAAAGAAGAAATTGCAAGATGGATTAACGCAAACACTGCATGTAACATTTTGAAACACAAAACTCTCCTACTGAGTGTTTCTACAAATGGTCTTAACACCTAAAAAGAAAAACACACTGCCCGTTAAGGATAAATGCAAGTCCAATAAGCGTATTCAATTCCTGCTTTTGGTTTACTGCAGATTGGTATCAAATTAACATCATCTTTGAAAAACAGCCAAGCAACTTAACATTACCTGCTGCTATTCCCAAATATATTTATTTTCCCCTTTAAACATACCCTGAAAAGCCTGAAGTAATCGTTCTGGTGCTCAGGAATAAGACATTTAGTTTTCCCTGTCTTAGCTAAAGTGACGAGGATAGGAAAAACAAGTCCTCTTTTAAATGATTTGAGGATTAGTACACTCTGCTTAAATAGTCAAAGAGCGTAGCTCTCTGTGCTTTAGAAAGCTGTCTTGGAGGTATAAAGTAATGGAGTCGCATGGCTGCACAATTTAGCAGTAACCACTGTTTGAATGACTCTGGCTGTAGCATGAGGGCTGTGAAGAAAGCTGCAGCGTGGGAAGGAAAACAAAACTAAGATGCCGAAAACCAAACAAAAAACCCCACACCAAACCCCAAACCCACTAGCAGTTTGGTGCCGTTATCTGCCCTCCCGCTTCCCTGAATTACCTTAATCATATGAGGAAGAAGTCGTGGTCCCAGAAATCCAGCCTGCTTACTATTAGCCCCCTGCTGACCAGGAGGGAATGAACAGGGATAAGATGGTGCTGGCAAGTAAAACGCACGTTCTCCAAGTGTCAAATCATAGCGCCTTCAGAAAAGAGCAGTGATCGTAGTTTAGTTTTTCTTTCAGCCTACTCTTGGATTAAATCCCATCCTATCATTTTAGAGGAACAGCTCATACGATATGGAAGCCTTCTCTACAGAAGGCTTCGCCATGACTACAGACTGAAAAGTAGAGAACAGTCTTCCTACTAAGACTATCACTTGCACAGCAATAATTCATTCTTACACCACAGATGGCCTTCATTTCTCTCCTTCTCTAAATTAGCCAGCTACACATAACACATAGATAGCAATTTACATGAGTGCTGCAGTTTAAGGCCGAGCAACAAAAGATAATAAACGACACAGAGAATTTCAGGTTAGACAGAACTGAATTAGACAAATAATAATCTTCTCCCGGGATAGCAAGAAAAACACTTGCAAAACAGAAAAATATCAATAACAGGAAAGTAAATCTCTTCTGAACACATTTTAAGATTTGTTATTACCTGATATAAAAAAGTATGTAAGCTTGCTGACCAAGAACTCTTTTAATGTCAGTATGCACTACTTTAGCATCATTCATCTGATACCAAAGTCCATTACCAGCCTGCAAATAAAGACAACGATTTCTTTAGGTGAATTGCACGTTTTCCAATTGAAATCACGGATAGGAACAAAATACACACATGTCAAATAAAAATATAATGAAATCTTTTTCCCTAGAAACAGTAGCTGCTAGTCATGCTTTAATTGGTTTGCCAGCACAACCTTTACCCTGTTAGAAATGCTGTTGACTTCTACCTTTACATAGCATATATAGTGTCCTGAGTGACAGCTGACACCGTGATGTACCAGCACCGCGTATAAGGCATAGAGCAGTGGTTCTCCCATTGACTGCGACATGTAGGCTCTCAGGTCCAAATACTCCGGATATTTCACCTCCTAAAGAGACATCAAGAAGATAGAAAAATTATCCCAGAGTACTTCGTGGACTAGCCAGAGAAAAACACTTCCAAAAAACACAGACTAGAATTGATTTCTAGAATATATTTCTCGAATATATTTCTTGATTCACTACAAATAAGTCTTCCCATAAACAACGGTTAAGACTAGAAGTTGCAGAGAACTGTTTCCTGATGAATCAGCCTTCTCAGAGGAAAGCATATGCTTCTTGTCAAGCGGGAACTTTATTGATATTAAGAGAAAGAATAAGCCATAGTCGTTAGTCTACAATTATTGTCTGAAAATATTAACAACTTTCAGCTTTGGGGGATGTCCCATTACACAATGATATAGTTGCATTACAGTGGTAAATATACCTTGTTGATCTTTCCACCTGTGAAATCTGCAAATCTTTTCAGTGATATTGTGAGAACCTTGGAAGAACGGTGTATGGTAAATCTCTTGGACGCAGGAACCATCTTTTTACACCTTAAAACCAAGCAGAGATAAGTGTTTGAAGGCATCTTCTTTTTTCGCCCCCAAAACAAACTCCTTTTAATGTCTCACGCATGCCTATGCTATTTGAATGATATTTACTTGCATAATAGGTTGGTCTTTTTTCTTTTCATAAACCCATGCACTGCGTGTCAGGTTTGTTAATACAGAGAAGAAGGTCAATTTTCCCAACAACTCAGAGCATAGCGGGAACAGGAATCTCTCACAAAAGGGTATGACCAGGTTGGATGGCAAGGTACCATTTCTTGGTCTACAAAAGTGGCTATTTGAACTCCAATCCTGGATACATTCTTTCAGCTTTCAAGGGAAATACAAATACTGAAAGCGGAACGAGAGAGCCTTGGTCCCCAGGGCTAGAAATTGCAAATAATCTCCAACATAGGTCGACTATCAACATCAAAAATACAACAGAAGCACATGGTCATTCTACAGGAGGGAGACATTTAACAGTAGGAAGTCTTCATGTACTGAGCTTGTCTGGAAAGACACTGAACCCATCTGCCATCCTTTGAAACAAAATAGTTCAGTTTGACACATTGCCCGCTCCAAGGTAGGACCTACGGTGTAAGCAGTGAAAATTAGCCACTAGCCCAGAGAACAACGGAAACTGGGCAGTTTACATCAAGAAAAGTACTGTCGAGAGCTAATAAATAGAAAGAACAAAAGTAGCTCTTTTTGAATTCTGATGGCAAAATACAAGCCAGAGAATTGCAAACCCATAGGGAATGCCTATGAACAAGACTTCCCCCCTCCAAGGAAACAAAAATCCAAGTCTTTTATAAACTTCCACAAAACTTGTAAGTAGATCCAAAGTTTAGAGGTAGTCCAACAGAGTCATGCAACATAGAAAACTGACATCTAGGATTAAGACCTAATTCGTCAAAATCTTACTCGCTACATTTATAGCAATTCTCTCCATCCAGCTCTTCAGGTTTCACAAAGAGTTCCAGAGCTCTGCTAACAGACGAAACCGCCTAGAGCAGCGAGAAAGAAGAGTGTAAAGTCACCGTAATTCAAAATTCCAGAGACATACTAGTAGTTTATAAGAGAATCTTACTAACATACTCAAGCGATCTACTAGGAGCACTGTGAAGAAGGAGGCAGAAAGAGCATGCTCAGCATTGACCTCACCTGGAAGGCATTTGACTTTGGAACAAATACTTTCCCAGTTGCCTAGACAGCATCTACAGTGTGCTTTGTCATCAATACTGGGGACAAATTCATCAGTCTAACAATTAGATGTATATTGAGGTAGAACAACAAAGAAGTAGGACAGCATTATAATTTTTGCAGAAAGAGAATTCTTTCCCCTTAAACCCAATGCAAATGTGGAGACTATTTACATGGGTTCCACGGAAGGACAAAGTCCAATCCACTTCCTTAGCACCACCAAGCTCTTACGTTTTAACATTATATGTGGTTTGGTTTTTTAAGTTAAACAAGTTTAATTTAGAAAGTTATGCATGTACTTAAACATCATGAATTATATTTAGAAAACATCTTACCTTTATATCCAAAGTGATATCAAGAAATGCCTCATACGTATCCGAAACTGCTTTGCAATTCAAGCACTTCACTGGAAACAAAATATAAATGCTTAACATTATGTGAAGGAGACTAACTGTCCAAATTCAAGTTGTTGACAGATACTACTTTAGACAAACTACAGACTGCTTTACTACTGACAAAAGACACAGATCAGTTCTAAGGACAGGAATATTTTTTCAAGTACCTCTTGATCTTAGAAATCCTCCAAATATTTGATGAATGATGGTGGTAGCTTGAGAAGATCTGTCCAATCTGGAAATAAATTATAATCAGACCTCAGAAGATTTAAGGCACAGAATTAACTCTTCAAAGAGTTTGATGAAAACCAAGGATGATGTAGACTTGCATTGCTGATAGTAAATAAGGCACTAAAAGGTGCTAGAGATCATTTCTGAGAGTAAATAAAGGACTAGAAGGTGCTAGAGAATGTATGAAAGTGAACTTGTTTATGCTTACTCGGTGCTTCCGTTCAAGCACGCTTCCTGCATAGCATCAACAGTATAGCGCAAGAACTCGTGTGCGTCTTCTTGACTGCCAAAACGGAAATGTTGTCCTATTCCTAAATAAGAAGATGATAGTATTGACCTCATTTAAAAATGAAATCATTCTTGTATTTCTAAAATCTCTCTTCATTGGAGTGTTAAAACCACTTAGACACATCAAATAATTATTTGAAGATTACAAGCTATCGAAAAGAAACACATCTGAAGCCACTTACAACTGAGATTACTGATAACATGCGTAGGCTCGATGGCATCAACAGTGCAACGCAGGGCCTGGTTAATGTGAGTCTCCATCGTGCACATCATGCAAAAATCTTGTTCACGACCTGAAGAGTGAAAGAACAAAGCATCCCAGTCCAGCGAAATATCCATACCTACAAACATCTAAGTACAATTTAAACTATAGATACAATATCCACTCTCCTTGCTACATTCTATTCTCCCAAGATGCCAATGTCCCAACAGTCTTGTAACATTTCATTTCACACAACTTGACAGAAGAAAAATATCCACTAAGCCTGTATTCAAATGCATTTTGTGAAGAGAAATCTAAAAGACTACTGCAAAGTCGCAGTTGTAAAGGCTGACAGGAATGTGAACTCCACAGGCTGCAAAATGTATTACTCTCTAAAATTACTACCAAATGCATTACTGTCCAATGCACTTCATTATTCCCATGAAGCAATAAATGATCCTTTAATAAACAAACAAACAAACAAACAAACAAATAACTAAATAAATAAACCATGGTGCATTAATTGCACTCCATATGCTATTCGGAGCCCACTGCTAATACAGTGCTCAAAGCCAGCTGCTACAGGTAAAATCAGGCAAATAAGCTTATCTCACAGAATCACTGCTGTTCTTTCACCTTCAGAGCTATCCAACAGATTCAAAATACTGTTAGAAAGTACTCACATGACTGGCTGTGCTCAAGAGAAAGCATGTAATTGGCAAGTGGGGGTGTGTAGGTCAAACACTGCAGAGTAGCATTAAGAAAACATGTGTTGCCAAGATTGTACAGGCCAACTCCAACACTTTGTGTTTCTCGCCAATCCATACAAATCTTCTCAGGTGGAAAAAGAATGCTCTGTGGCGGAGCAATTCCATCATTAACGACTGCAAGAAAGTTAAATTTAAAAAGAGATCTTGTTTGTTTGTTTCGAAGAAAGGTATTTAAAAAAATACTATTCTGCAGGAGCACCTAGAGGAGCTAGCTACAATCCAAACCAGAAAAACTTATTGCAGACAGCTTTAATACCACCAAATTCAAATTGGCTGGTCAACACAATGTTTTGGGGAAAAAAAAACCAAAAAACAAAAAACAAACAACTTTAGTCAACCATTTTAATGTTGACTGTAAATATATCAAAATTAATTTCTGTAACATCAGTCACTTCAGTTGCCTTAGGGGATTCGCTTTTGAAGTCTTTGTTCACAGTAGTCCCCTTCTCTATCAGTGCAACAAGTAAGAACTGCATTTTCTACTTTTGCTTTGAAGAAAATGGAGGCAGGATAAAACACACACTTACTTAGATCTCTTGGGGCAAAAGCCTTAGAATTTTCAGATGATCTACAGTAAATAGCACCTCCACGTCCTTGGGCCACAGAGACTTGGCTTGAATCTTCTGCAGGCACTATCCGGCCCCAGTTGGCGGTGCGTGACATCACTATTTTAGGACTTGGTTTCTTGGATTTGCCAGACCGCCTTGAAGAGGGCTTTTTAGGCTTTGAAGATTTGGGCTTCTTAGCTACGGTCATTGTTCACATCTGCAACAGAGACAGAAGTTCTGGCTGACGTAAGAATATCAAGAAGCATTCCAAGAAGAAAAGAGTAAGAGAAGTCCTGTCACTTAATCTCAAAGAAACAGCCTTAAGAACTAAATCGCTGGTATGAATGATTTAAAAAGAATCCCCAAACTAAACACACAAAGTGAAAATTTCCATCTGAACTCTATCAGTATTACTTTTCGCTTCTGCAGAACTAGTGGCTGATGCCATTTCTTTCCCTTCCGTAGGATTTTAATCCATTACAACTCTGGAGTCTTTTTAATATAAAAATGTAGAAGACATTCTCTGAGGGGAATCAGTTATTTATTGATTTCCGGAGTTGCGCAATTATCTGTTAATTAGTACCTATGATCTAACAGATAATTGTTGCAATTATCTATTGCTGGCATTAGTAACGGAACACTATTACTTCACTGCCTGTGTTTTTCTGTTTCGTCTGCACAAAGGTACCCAGAACTCACTGCTACTTTTCTTCTGTCTTTCCAGGGCTCGCCCTCTACCTCACTGTCTACTGCACCAGTCATGAGGGGTTTGTTGTGATTCTATAATGAGCCTAGCTTTTAAATACACCTTTCATGGGCGTCACTTGGTGACGGCAAGTTAATTTGTGAGGGCTCCTCAGTCTACATCATGCGGTCGCTTTTTCCAGGTGAAAAAGCGGAGCTGTAAGTGGCAGTACACTAAAGCCCTGGCATGCTGAGATCCAAGAGGAGAGATGTTTGGCCCTCCTTTTCACTCCTGGGAACCATATACCTCAAAACCCACAGAGGATGGGCTATATCTCAGAGAAATCTTGGGAAAGGAGAGCATGAAGAGCATGTTTGCAAATTCATTTCTCCCTGGGCTTCTTCTGCTTCTCCAAGAAAGACGAGTTTGAATATAACTTTGGCAGCAGTACTTCTGGTGTTTTACTCCTACCACATTTAAAACTCCTATGAAAAACTGAAAAGTTAGACTAAAAAGCAGCTCTTTCCGTTCTACTTTGTAAAGTTGCATGCTTTCCTCATGCAAAATAACAGGGGAATGTAAGCTAGAAACGGAAATGCTGAATGTAAAACAAAACAAAACAAACCTCAGCCCTCCAGGACAAAAGCCAATAACTGCTACAAAGTCCTTTTTAAAATGCTGATTAGGTTTCAAGGTGATACCGCTTTAAATAAGCGTAGTTGTGTGTCCATAGGCAGAAGCTGAATAATGACAGGATGAACTTCTATATTTCATGTTTTGTTACTGTCTTACTGTAGCACACAGGGACTTGTTACCTTTAGGGAAACCACTAACCTCATGGAGGGTTTAAAACATAAGCTAGTTTGTTATACCAAAATGACGGAGAGAACAAAGCATAAAGTGCTTTCAGATTTCTAGCACGCCTTGATTGCTGTCCATTAAACTTCAGACACGTTAAACAAAACACAGTAAATAAGAAAACTCCTAGTCCCACAGCTGGCAAATTGTGTGCAGAGGTTGTAATTAGAACTTTTTTGCCCTGACGTTTTACATTTAAAATTGATTTTAAATCCATTCTATACACACTTTCCATTCCTGAAAAAACAATACGCAAACCTGACAAATGCATTTACATGAGAAATGAAGTCGTCCTTGTCCGATTGGAAGACTAAGGTGACAGCTCCTGGGCTCAGGGATAAGCTCCGATCTTCACCAGTGACAGCTCCTTTTGTAGGATTGAAAGGGAAAATGTTTCAGCAACACTTTGGAAACATACTTAAGGGACAAGAAACAAAATCAAGACTGCAGTGAGAAGGAGAACAGAAAAACAATACTGGGGAAAATGAAAAGGGAAGGGAAGGGAAGGGAAGGGAAGGGAAGGGAAGGGAAGGGAAGGGAAGGGAAGGGAAGGGAAGGGAAGGGAAGGGAAGGGAAGGGAAGGGAAGGGAAGGGAAGGGAAGGGAAGGGAAGGGAAGGGAAGGGAAGGGAAGGGAAGGGAAGGGAAGGGAAGGGAAGGGAAGGGAAGGGAAGGGAAGGGAAGGGAAGGGAAGGGAAGAAGAAAAAAAAGAAAAAAAGAAAAAAAGAAAAAAGAAAAAAAGAAAAAAGAAAAAAAGAAAAAAAGAAAAAAGAAAAAAAATAAAAAAAGAAAAAAAAGAAAAAACGAAAAAAAGAAAAAAAGGGAAGGGAAGGGAAGGGAAGCAAAGCGAAGCGAAGACCTTGATCTTTATACTGACCAATGAGATAAGCCTTACACATTTTTAAGTTTATTTTTGACAACTGATTGAGGTGTTACCAGGTATTAAGTACGATTCAAGAGCAAATATTAACACTAGAAAGAAGAAATCCGATCCACCACCACTGTTTCAAAATACATCCATTTCTCATTTGGAGATGACTTCTCTCTGACAAGATAGTAGAAAAACTGTAAATACCGATAGAGCTTCCTCTCCCGATGTTCCATATACATACCGATGCTGTTCCTACACCTACGCTCTGAGCATAAATTTATGTTGACATGAGTGACAAGAGAGGGTGTTACTCCTCTCTTTGTTTGCCTTGAGAGACACACCTCTTGTCCATTGAAAAGTAAATTCAAGATTCCAGATCACTTAAGACAGTTGCTATCCCCCCATTCAGAGTTCTGCAGCAGCACTCTTCAGATGTGTTTAGCAGTCTCTTTAGAAAATGTTATCACTTAGGACCTGCTTCTCAGTAGGTCCACGTTTGGCCTCCGCTTAGCAGAGAGTCAATCCCAGCTTAAGCTTTCGTACAAGAGCCCCTTCACGAAACGGAGTTGAACCCTGACATAACTGAGTTGAACCTTTAACCTTGAAGCTTCCTTAAAGAAGAAAGCAGCACCCAGGCCAGGAAATAGAAATTAATCGTCACTTTACCCTGAAACGCAGTGGGCTATTCTGTGCTGGCAGGATTGCTGCCGGGCTGGCCGACGAGGCGGCGGGCAGCTCCCCGGGGCCACAGGGCCTGGCACAGGGAGCCGCCGGGGGTCTCCAAGGTCCGGGAACAGCGGCAACAGCGGCAACAGCAGGGACAGAGGGGACAGCAGCGACAGCAGCAGCCACCTCAGCCGGGGCCGTCTCCACAACCGCCACAACGGCCTCGGAACGCCGCCGAACTCGGAGCTCCAGCGTGACGCCTTTTGAACCTGGCCGCGCTGCTCATGGCTAAAACCAGAGCGTTTCCTCCGGCGTGTGTTTACTGTCGGTGCCGGATCGGCCCTCACCCCGAGCTCTCCCTGCCGGGAGGGCTTTGGGGTTGGGGTTTCCCTCCCGCCGCCGCCGCGGGCAGGCCCCGCGCGCAAGGGGTCCGCGCTGGGGAGCAGCATCTCACCCACGGCGAGAGACCGAGGGCACGACATGAAAAAGCCCCGACACGAAAAAGCCACAACATGCGGCCGAGGCGGCGGGGAGACGGCTCTGAGGGAGCTGCCACTTCGCCCCGCCGTCCTCCCCTCCCGGGCCGCCCCGCCGAGCCCCGTGCGCCTCAGGTGCTGCGCTGAGGGGGTGGCTGGCTACTGAGACAGCTGCCCAGGGCACTGCTCATGGCACCGAGCCTGACGGAGGTCAACAAGTGTTGAACAATGCTCTCAGACATCGGGTCTCACTTTGGGGTGGTCCTGTGTGGAGCCACCAGTTGGACTTGGTGATTATTGGGAGTCCTTTCCACCTTGGGATGTTCTCTGATTCTAGGTCAGCAATCCAGTAGCTGATGAGAAGTGTGGAGTCATTCAAAGGGAAGAGAGAGCACAACACTTCTCGTTTGCAGAAGCGGCTATTTGGTTACCAAACCGACGATTCCTTTGCTTCTAGAGCAACTAACAGCAGGGATCCGCTTTACAATGGAGGGAAAAGAGTCGTTGGCATGTCATGTGAAGTAACCTTCAAATCCCAGAGGATGATTTTGTTGGAACTTTATTCAGCTGAAAACACAGAAGCCTTGCTTTTGCTTGTGTTAGTTACAGCTCCAGTTTACTTTGGTTGGGAGGGAAGGCATTCCAGGCTAATGTGCTGTACCTGTTCCTTCAGCTCATTGTCCATAAATGGAGGAGCAAACGAAATCAGTTTTATCTCCATTAAATGCAGCAGACAAAGCAGAGTAGAGGGCGATCTAGCACTTAATTTTTCCTGTAAGCAGGAAACCCAGAACTCAACAACACTTTTCAAATCTTGTCCTGCAGTAAATGACCAGCTGAGTGAAGCTTGCATTTAGAGGATGTGCTCCTCCAGTAGACGGAAATAGCTTTTCCTCTTCACAAGTGCAACTGAGTGGTGGACTGGCAGCTACGTGGTTAACTAGTTGTGCCAAAGGGGTTGTGTTGAATGCACAGAAAAATATGCAGGTCCCAACAGTAAAGGGTTGTCTGTAGGCATGACACTGAGTACAGATGTTGTCTGCAGGTTCGTGCAGAGTGCACCGCGCCAATAAGCACCCAGAGTCGGAATGCACACGAAGGTCTTTTAATTATATAATTACTTATAGAACTCTGCAGAGTCAGGTACTTGGCCATCTTTCGCAAAGCAAGCACACCTCTGACTCGAATCGCCGTCATTTATACACAGGAAACTTGTGAAAACTCTCTCTTTGGCTCCTTTGGATTGGTTATTACAGCTCACCTAACTTATCTCCACTGAGCTTGTGCATTACAGAGGAATACCGGGGGGGAGGGGGAACAGGAGAGGGGGGACACACACCGAATCCCACATTAGCATAGTTTAGCATTTTGACAGGTGTGATTTTTAATGTGCTAATGACCCTTAATGAGAAAAAGGTTACTAGAGGTCAGTCTGGAGCTGGTGTTCTCCTTCCTGTTTTTTCCCTTTTAGCCCTTCTCTTCCTTGCTTCTGCTAGCTCAAGGCTACCTGTCTCTCTCCTTCTTTATTTTCTCAGCTAAAAGACTGCACAAGCTACAGGCCTCCCTATTTGCTTCAACATTTCCTTGGTTTTGTTTTTTTTTTTTTTTTTCCCAGCTTTGGGACGACACAGGTGTGGTTTGATATTTGCCAGTATAGCTAAAACTCACGCCAGTCTGCTCACGCACAATAAGTAGTAAGATTTAAGGACTGGTTTCATCGGCTTCTTCCATACTAACATCCTTCTTATGTTTTAGATATGCTGTAGTTAAATCAACACTAAGTTACTACTTGTGGAGTAATCGCCTTAAGCGACTAGGCATCATAAGCACACCTCCATCCCAAAAGCTACCCGCCTCCAAGGTGCAACCACCCCTCACTGAGCACGCCCTCGGAATTTCTCACAGCCTGTACCTTTAAACGCAAGTGAGATCATTTCTACCAAGCACAACCAAGATATGCATGACTAGAGTCACTCAAGCTCCACCTTAAAGATAGAAAATAATATCAATTGCTTTAAGAGAAAGGGGATGTTAGGGAAGATACTATCAGGAAGGATTCCTTCTGACATCACTCGACAGGCTGAGCCTCTCACTCCCCCACCCCCACTCCATTGGGACGCCGTGGGGTAAGATCTGAACGCTTGCTTATACCAGGCGTCTCTGTGGAATCTTAGAAATCTCTAGAGTTTTGATGCTTTTTCATGTCTTAATACCTAGGCTGTGTACCTGTGCATTTCATGCATGCTAGCTTGCTTTTGCAGACAGTGAATTTATCACTGACAATCCAAAGAACCTGTGTACCTGTCGCCGTAAGAAATTGCACTTAATTGCATTCTTCCTAGCTGTGAGAGTTCTCCTCGAATGCGACTAGAGCGAGGCCGTACTGCGTTGTTGGTGAATCCGTGACCGTGATAGTTCAGCACCCTGAATCCGACGGGACCCATGACGGTCAATCGGCTACACCCCTTAACGCGACACTACTAGACGAAGAAGATGACAGGGCTTGCATGCACTGCATTAGGCTTTGCATGTGAAAACACCCCCAAATAATTTCACGTACATTTAACGTTTTTAAAGGGAAAAAAACAGGAAGGTGTAGTCTCTCTGTAAGCTACAGCCCTACATAGTTAAGGCATCAGCATTCATTCCTTTGCTTGATAGCAAAGTATGAACATACAGAAGAGTTAAATATTTTCTTTGCATTCTTAAAGGCGATTTTTCAGACTTGGGCTTCAGTTGTTGGAGTTGAAGAAATCAGTAGACATCCTTACTTTTACGTTAAGACCAAAATCTTTATCTAAGATTGTGTTATCTAACGCAACTAAACTCCCACCCCCACATGGTTTTTTTGTAACTTCGCAATGATCTTGCTGCAGTCCCACTCTGATGGTCTTTCAGTAACATGCAAACTGCCGTGGCAGATTCTGTTACAGTGCTTTTCTATTGACAGTGTGCATAACACTCAAGGTAAAGCCCCTCATTTTGCAGTGGGGACATAAAGTGTTTCTTTGGACCCTGCTGCTTCTGTTAGTACTCATTTTTTCACAAACTTCTTGAACCTGAGCCGTGCCTACTGAGCCAACGAATGCTTTGATGACACAGTATTTTGTCAAAGCAGTTTTGCTTCTTGGAGCTACAGAAGCAGCTCTGGCTACGTGATAGGGAATTGTGCTGCATTGGCAAAACCAGACTTAGCTACAGACTTACAACACTTGCTAACTCGATCTATTTCAAATCTCATTTTAACTTTAAAGGACAATCAGTTTTGTGGCTCCTGTCTTACTAATTTGCCTTGTTTTGCATGGAAGGGCAGCCTGTGAATGTTTTGCTTTATTGCATGCTTCAAAAAAAGGCTGAGGAAGAGACTGGAGGAACCTTTGCTATTCTATGGACTTTCCCCCGAGAGTGTGGAATTGCAGGCTACTTGGATGAATGTTCCAATGTGAGTAAGGGAGCAGACCTCAGCCAAAGGAGGTGGAATCCTTGCTTAATAGTAAGTATCAGTGTGGGGACATCTTTGCTTAACGGGAGCCGTTTAAACTCTTCATAGAAACAAAATAAGCTGGACATCTTATGTTTGGAAAGCAGTATGGTTACACAGCTGCTAACATAATGACTTGAGTCTACTGCTCTGCAACTTCAGGTTTTGTTTTCAAGCAGTGCATACATCAGTTTAAGCTTTGGACAAGGAGATTTGCAATGCAAATAGTGATAAACCAGAATCAGCGGCGCTGACGAGTGTAATGGTGAAATGCAGCAAATCAAGTATTCCTGCAGAAATGTGAGATTACAAAACTAGCAAGCCATGAAGCACTTTTGTTGTTGTTGTTGTTGTTTTTTAAATCAATTCTTATATGCTGAAATAGCACCTTCAAGAAAATCTGTTTATCTAGCCAGGTAACGGTGTCTCCCTGTAAACAGGAAGGAAATGCCAGGAGCAGCCATACCTCTTTGCTGTCAAACTAAAGAGCAAGTCGAGGCCAACATCATGCCATAGTGCAAAGGCTTGCTAAGAAAGATCATTCTAAGAGGTCTGCAAGAAAAGATGACTTACTTTGTCATAAGTTTGTCAAATAGAATGGACGAGTTAGTAGTCGAGTACCGCCTGTGTCCGACTCTACAGCTGCGGCGCAGCTCCAAGTCCCTGTTTTCTCCGTGGACTCGTCTCACAGTTTTTGCACCAGCTCTACTCCTCAGTGTTCTGGTGACTGAAACGCAGAAACAAAGGATTTTGAAACAGTGAAGATGGGATTCTCCTTATTTCACCGTTGCTCTTGTAAAATGGAAACAGACAAACAAAAAAGGCACCCTGAAGTGGATTGAGTTTTCTTTACATTTCAGATCAGAAGTTGGTGTCACAACCACTGCATTCCACTTCTTTATCGCTCTGCACGTTTAAACTGTCTACTTAAAACTGGGACCTGTAGGGAAATTTTTAAAGAGACTGAAAGCTAGTCAGACAAAAACAAACGTGCAACTTTTGTTCCATGCAGGAGGGAAATCTACTCCACTTATTTCTGTCTTGGAAAAGTGAGAACAATCAACACCTTTCTCTAAGGTGTTTTCACTCCATTCATGTCAAACTGTATCTACCAGTGCTCAAAACAAACACTAGGACATTGCAAGCCTCTTCCTAAGAGGTGTATGTTTGATTACTCTGTTTATGCATGCAGCACTTCCATTTCCTGCATTAGGATCTAACAGCTCAAGGAGGGAAGAATCGTTTCAAGAGAAACACCCAAACACCACATAAACTCGTGCTTTTTAGAAAAAAGCCTGCCCATTGTTTGCCATACAGCACCCTTTGGCACAGGTTGGTTGCTTGCACTGTCATTAAAAGAGCTAAGAGGACAAGGGGAAGGGAAGAGCTACACCACTGTGCTGCTAGGATCACAGCTAAGGTTTACTTTTGTGCTTGCCAACTATAAAACTAAGTTTGAACTTATCAAGTATCGATTTACTTTGCACAATTAGAACGGTTTGCTTTGTGCCTACCAAGCTGCAATTCACACTGCTCCCTCCCCAAGGAATTCATAAAATCTCCTATTTGCACCTACCTCTCTTCACAGAAAAGTCACTGAGGAGTGAATTCAGCTGACTACAGAAGGCTTTGGGGCCAAATGAAAGCCATGGAGTGACCAAGTGCCATCCTCTTCAGTAACCAGCGTAAATAGGTATCCCGGGGACTTACAGCCACTTACCTGTGTTACATTCTTTTTTTCGTTCCAATTTTGGCTTTCTCAACTGCCTACATTAAGAAAGAGGACAGGGCAGAGAAGGGAGAAAAGACTTGTTGTATTAGACCCATCAAGGATGGGAAATTTCACCATGTTTACAAGCCAGTGCTCCATGGTATACAAAGAGAAGCCTGTAGGCCTCACGCAGGATCCACATCCCAAGTCTGTTGTGTGCCATATACACGCGGTTCTGTATGTACCCACATTTCCTAGCTTGCTCATGTTGAATTCTCAAAATTATGAGCAATAGCACCCAAGTGGAAAAGATACATGTCCTGGTTTCAGTTAGGACAGCGTTAGTTCTCCTCCTAGTAGCGGGTAGGTTGCTATGTTTTGGCTGAGGATGTGTGAAAGGATGTTTAGAAGAGTGCTGATACCACCCCGATATTTCAATTGCTGCAGAGCAGTACTTACAACAAGCCAAGGACCTTTCGGTGTCTCACTGTCCTATTGGCGATCAGAATCGGCGCACAGCAACAGCTGCGAGGGGACAGACTCAGGATGGCCGACCCCAACTGGCCAAAGAATTCTATGCCTTATGGCAACACGCTGCACCATGGATAGGGCGGGGCAGCCGGGCTGCTAGGGGTTACACTGGGCACTGGTCAGCGGGTAGTGAGCAACTGCATTGTACATCACTTGTTTTGTACACATTACTAGTAGCAGTACTATCATCATCATCATCATCATTATTATTATTTTCCTGTCTTAATAAACTGTCTTTATCTCAACTCGCGGGCTTCACTGTCCCGTTTCTCTCCCCCATCCCAGAGAGGGAGGTGGGAGGGTTGCAGAAGGGCTGTGTGGTGTTTAGCTGCCGGCCGGGTTAAACCACAACAACACCTCAAAGGGGTTGGGGAAAAAAACAGGCTTTTTTTAGAAAAGCAGAAGACTTTCACTGAGAAGAGGGATTCTAGTTTTAAGGTACTGGTACGCCATCAGCATGCTCATAGGCCTCTGCTGATTTTAGCCGGAGGTTTATCAGGCCACAACTCACTGCACATGCTTTCTCTCTTGCTTTTCAATCTACAAATCGAACAGAGATTGAACATATAGAAATACAGTACCTTGAAAAGCGTCTTCTCTTGACATTTCCCCTCAGTATCGCCATACTTTCTTCAAAGCTGGAGACTGAACACCGCAGGATGCTTTTGCTCATTGATCTTCAACGGTGTCCGTTGAAACATTCATTACTGGGAGAAGAATAATCCTAGGGAAAGAAGGAAACAAGAATATATTTATGTGAACCACGTAGATTCAGATAAAGAAATTCTGCCTCACGCAAGTTTAATTGACCCTCCTGACTTGGTAGTGGGGCAACTAATGGCAGGCAGACACTGAAACGCTGCTGTGCTCAAGAAAAACCTGGAGAGAAAAAAAAAAAAAAAAAAAAAAAAACTTTCAAAACTAAAGCTTCCTTTTCCCCACCGTTTTCTTGTGGATAACTTAAGCTTAATATCCTTGGCAAAAAGATATTGCAGCAAAACCTTTCACATAAACTTAGTGTTTCGTGAAAAACTACAACAACAAAACATTAAATTCAATTGGAATTTTTTTCAATAAATTCAATTGGAATTTAAATTCAAAACTTTAAATTCAGTTGAATTTAAATTAAAAAAAATAAACTAATTAATTTAAATTAAAAAAATTTAAATTCAATTGACTGTTCAGAGGAACAGTCAAGCTTGACATTATACATCCTAGAATTAAAATCTAGTTTGAGTTTTTCTCCCATCTCCAGACCTTGCTAAAGATGCTTATTAGGAGCTCTGTCAAAAAAAGTGAAAGGCTTGTTATATCAAAGCTTCGAACCCTTCTTACTGCCCTTGACCTTCTTCACATTGCTGCTCCTACAAGGGTGAGTACTATCATTTTTAGTACGGGAGGGAAGCTGTCATATCCTTGAGTGGGGGGTCGTTCTGTTTACAAAATGAAGTTCCAGTAAGAGTACATCAAATGAACCAACTTTCTTTGAACTTTAATTCATCGCTATATTGAATGAATGACCTCTGGATTTCTCTCTCCCATTTGGAAGTCAATTTGAAAACAAACTACCTCTGCCATAAAGAGCCAGGCATCAGAGACACCTGTTGCGCCTCAAGAACAGAGAAGGTATGAATGACAAGAGCAGCTGAATAAAATGCAACTTGCCATTAGAAATGGGTGTACTGGCATCTACAGGTGCCGCTGGCATCTCCTCATTTTCATTACTCTCTTCATCTGGTTTCTCGTCTTCAGTAGCAGGGTTCTGCTGTGGTGACTTGGAGTTGTCGCATGGAGCACACGCTGCAGAGGTGCGACCTTGCAAGAAAGAATAGATACCAAAGATCTTCGTCATGCATTTTCAGTTACAAATGCAGAGACAAGTCTTCAAATCCTTAGCGTTAAAGCACGTACCTCTTTTCTCACGAGATTCTTTAATTTGTTCACAAAGTCGTCTAAACTCTGTATCCAGTTCGTTCCTCACCATTGAATATGCAGTGTCTTGCAAAACATAGGCGCTGTGACGATCTGAAATTTTACACACTTTAACTGAATGTTGTCTACCAACCAATGAAACTGTTTTGATCACAGAAGAAAATTGCTTTCTTCATAGGTTGGTTCCGAAAGGTTCTCTCAGTGAATATTTTCAGCATAACAACATCGAAGTTAATTAAAACAAAAGCACTAGTTCCTTGGGAACACTTATATCACAATTCCATGCCCAAGTAGCAAAATGATAAAATATTTACAGTCTGGACGTCCAAAATCAGCTAATCCATCCGAAGTCTATTGTCCGCACACAGCATTTATCCATCTATATGTTTGACAGATTTTTTAAACTAGGGCTAAAAAGCACATCCTCACCTGTAGATCTTTGATCCGGGTAGTACTCTAAGGCATTGTTACAGATTAGATCGATGTCCTTCAGCTAGTCTCCGGCAGCGAGGTACTGGCGCGAGTCAATTTGAGTCAGAACTGTTGAAAGATCCATCGGCTCTTTAATCCTTGTGGCATAGTCAGGTACCTGCAGATCAAATACAAGCATTCAGAGGTTTTCTTAACCTTGCACACTGTCTACCAAAATTATTCTGAAGACTTTAAATAAACGACTTCCTAAAAACTCTGAACATTTGCGATGCATCAGAAGATGCTGACATTAACCAGTTTGCTTCTCAAAAATGGAAGGGCTTTTTCATTTTTTCATTAGAGCGGCCACGAGAGGACAACAAGAAGTAGGGACGTCAGAAGCACATGCATGGTAGAGAAGAAACACTGAGGGTGGGAGATTCATTTCACTTTGCTTCAGAAAATCACAACAGTGAAAGCTGAGCAAGCCATCCGGCATTCTCTTTGTTGTCGACATTGAGGAAAAGGTGCATGAATTGCACCTGTGAAGTACCTATTGCAGGCATCTACTTTAGAATGAGATAACTGGGCCCTGAGGTGCTCATTTCTTCCCTCAGACCAGAAGAGGAGCCTAATGACCAGTTCAGATGAGGACATATGTATCTGTCTAGATTTTTCACAGCTCAAGAACCTAGGAGAAAAGGGGAAGAAAAGCCAGTGGAGGCCCACATCAAGAGGACTTTGCTGATCCGCAGGTATATTCAAGTTACATCTGTCTTTGAAATATACGCCCCTAGTTTAGGCTTATCTCATAAATTAAGGAGAAAAAGGCATCTAAGCAGCCAATTGGAGGAAAAAGAAAACACACTGCACTTATGGTTGATTCCTATTGAGGAGTTCCAGATGAAACAGAGAACAGGATCTCAAAACTTAGTTTTACAAACTGCTGCTCCTATTCCTGTTCCCACAGGAACTGACAGTCCAAGAAAGGGCTTCAGACTTCACTCAAGTAGTCCTGTAAATACTGTTTGTAATTATAAGGAAAGATCTCTGTGCTTTGCAGTGCTGTGACACGCCTACATATCAAAGCTTTTTCACGAGCAAACTGTGTTGGCATTTGGACTGGCTTTTTAGAATGAAACCAGGGCTTTCAGCGAATAATCCCATAAGACACATTTGAGAGTCAGCAGAAGTAAAAGCACTGCCTCTGCTTCTTGCAAAATCCTTACAGTGCAGCCCTAAAAACAAAGTTGAACCTTCCCCAAAACGCTGAGAAGTACGAACACTGAGAAGTTACAGACACACACGGATCAGCACTACTTTACCTTCTGTGGGTCAACGGGCTTTGCAAATTCCCTGAAACGTCTGTCAGTGGCAAGTCTGCGAGTAACGTCCCTCAAGAAAATTCTAAGGTCACGCAAGGTATCCTCCTCTTCCTCCTCCAGCATCCCTACTTTTGTGGGGATCACTCTTGTGGCTTCTGAGGCTCAGCTGGTGGTGCTACAGGCACAACTTCCAATGTCCAATCAACTTCAATTCATCAGGAAAAATTAGCCAATTTACAGTACTCAAATACAAGCATATGACAAATTACTGACAGAAAATGACCACCAAAGCAAAGCCCAAAGAGCTAGTAACTTCGATAGGAAAGTTTTAGATGTACTTCTCATATCCTCCTCACCTCTTTTCTTTACGGGAGGCTTAGCCACTTCATTTAGAATTAGGTCCTCAAAAAAAGGCTGCTCTCTCTGCCCTACCAGGCAACTCAATATTGCACACTTCTCCAAATTCCTTATTAAATAATTTTTGCATCTAAAGCAGAAGGAGGAAAGACATTTCAGATTTAAAGCCACAAAAAACTCATCTTCTATTCCAAAAAGACGAGTACCTTTTCAAATTAAGAATAACCTGAAGAACACAAACTGAAAAAAGTTATCATCCTGGCCTTAAAACGCTACATTTTCAGAGGCTGGCACGGCAAATTCAAATATCACCTTTAAGAATCACCTGTAGAATTAAAGCTCGCTGAAGGGATTGTACGCTACACTGGTAAAGTAATGGCTTTCACCACATCCAACAGCGCCTCCTTTGTATTTACTTGTCTTGCTGCAGCCTTTACTTAGAACCTTTATGGCTATCGAGGGAAGAGACAGGCTTCAGCAGACAAGTGAGGGCTTTTTGCTGAGTTTTTATTTCTCTACCAAAAGGTGTCTGAAGTAGCTAGTACCTCTACGTCTTCCTCCATTTTCAAGTTCTAGTATTAAAAGGTAGGTGAGGAATTTCACTACTTATTTTAGAAGGAATTTACAGCCTGTACAAAAACTTCTGTGGGAACTCAAGCACTTTCAAAGCAGTTGATAATAAACACGTCTAGGTAAGACCCGTTCTTTTCCCCCAGTGACTGAGACCAAATCATCAGAATGACAACAGCGTGGTCCTGTTTTGGGCACCTTCCCTTAATGTAAACTCTCAGAAGTCAATGAAGTTCTGCACCTACTTTTACTACAGTTTATTTAGGACTACAACTAGAATTCGATTCCAAAGTTACTTTAGCAGAAATTGGAACTCAGCTTTCCAGCTTGGAAAGCTTTGGCCTATATGAAGAAAGAAACTGATTTACTTATTTTTTTTTAATCAAAGTGTTTCAATTCTCTACTAAATTGCATTATTAGCAGTTTACCCAACATAGCATGGAATGGCAGACTGTCAGAAGAAATCTCTTCAGTAAAAACCTCCTCTTGTCATTTCAAGCACTGCATATTCTTGACTGAACCACTTTGTAGCCACCAGAATTATTGTATTAATTTATTATTTGCATGTGTGAGAAGGGGGTGAAAGTCACTTGCTTGACTCAGAAAAAACCTTAAGCAGATGCTTTCACGGTATTTTTTTCTCTAAGCAAATTTTAAGTGATTTGTTAGGGTGCCTGAGTAATAACAGCATGCATTTAAGAAAGCACAGCATTTTGATGCTGAAAGCATTCATAAATTACAAGACACTGAAGAAATAGTAAGGAAGGTATTGACAAATACCTCTTCTGGGAGATCTAGTGACGTACATCAGACGGAGCAAGCAGCAAAACTGGCAAAAATGCTGGAATGTTACGTAGTAGAGTTAGAAAAGTAAGTTTCAAGGCAGGTCCAGCGTTGTCCCACCATAAATGGATATCTGGGACATAAATTGTGCTTGGTGTTGTCTTCTGAGCATTTCGGATCAGCTAGTGAAAAGGAAAGCTTGCGTAAGAAAACTAAAACACGTACAAGAACCTCTTAATACATAGCTACATAGCCATCTGACTGCCCCATGAAATGAAACTATGTGAACAGAGTGGCAAGCATCCTTTCACATAAGGAATTTCTCTGTGCACCCTTTCAGATTATCAGTATTCGGAGAACTCTAGTCAGAAGATGGGAAGGATATATTCAGGCAGTGGCTAGACACCGTAGCTATATGGCCACAGCCACAATCATCGCATAACAAAGAAAGGAAATGTCCCGCTTAAGGGACACATCAGTATTCAGTCGTGTAACATGTCTGTCCTTACTTGTATGGCTCTCAAACGTTTCCACTAAAGGTAAAAGTATTTTAAGGTAGTGATGCCAAACAAGAAAATGGATTTCCTGCCTAAAAGTAAAAGCACCAAATCTGTTCATTTTTTCTAGTTAAAACCACATCACCGTGCAAATGAAGTGTTTTCTGAATGTTAATGCTTTTAGTGCACATACTGCAACAGCACAAGTTGTGTATGTCCGTGCGAAAACAAAATAAACAGAAGCCCCAAACCTTGGTTGCCTTACTAATATAATTTAGAAGAAGCCTACAAAAAGTAGCCGACATGCAGTCTGATACAGAGCCATCTACCGGGAGCACACAGTCTTAGGAGGCAATGAGAACTACTTTCTGGATCCCAGTGACATGAGCAGCATTTCTTTCCACAAAGAGATGTTTATTAGCAACACCGCCCAGCTTCCTGAGCTGCTAGCAACAGCCTCACTGTAAAATTGGGTATGGAAAATGTGGACATGTACAACATCCAGATTGTTTGTGGTGCTGTCTAAATGAAAAGGGGATTTTCAGACAGAAGCAAACATCCCAGCACATTAAAACAAGGCCACCTCCATTACCAATGAATTTTGCTCACCTTACTTGCAACTCGATTGATCCTTTACATACAGTCAGTGAATCCGATGAGAAGAAAAAGAAAAAAAGGTACCTGTCCGCAGATTTCTTCTGGCGATGCAACGTTTGTAAGCAGAACAGAAAGGTCCAGGGTGTGAATGGGAAACTTCTCCAAAGCGTGCAACACCACGGGTGCCACGTAAGAAACCTGGCCGTACCCTTCTTTTCCTACTATTAGCAGACGGGGCTGGCATGATGTTGGTTCGCAGAAAGCACTCCTAGAACAAGAGTTAAGAAAACAAGCTTATAAATGAGGTGCTGAATAGACACACAGATGTTCCAAGTAATTTTCCTATAGACTTTCTTTTCCCTCCCCAAATAATCCAAATGGCAGCGGTACATTAAATACATGTAAGATTTCCAGTTAAGTTATTCACTCATTCCAATTGTTTCACCTTCTTCCCTTGTGTTTCCTATTCTTTACTAAACCAAGACTGCAAATTAATATCCCTGCAATCTTGCTTTACTTTATTATAAATTTATTATTTATTATATATTTATTATATACTTTATTTTAAATTTATTTTTATTTAAAAATAAATTGGTGAGGACCATTTGTTTCCCCACTACAATCAGGCTGTACCTCTGCTGGCTTAAATCAAAGATGCTAGAGACTTAGCCTTGCTCTAGAGGACAGAAAATCTTCTGGACAGCACAGCAATAGAAACTGAGAAAAATAACTGATCCAGCTGTGACAACATGATCTAACTTTCCAACTGTGGGCTTGCATGACTTCCATACTAAAATAGCACAAGATTAACACAACTTGGTGGCTTAACAAATAAAGACACCATTCACATTTTTCTCAAGGTGTTTTAACAAGCCATTTCTCAGTTTTCTTTCTGCTACATAATTCACTACTGGTTTAACAATCCTGGAAAACAGAAGGGCAAAAGGTGGCAACACAAACCCATAAAGTTGGGCTATTTTTAGCTAAAAGGACAGACTGCACATTTATGTGGTCTTGAGTCTTTCAAAGAATGCCATGGATTAAGTCAACGTGTTCTGGTAGTCTACGGATCACTTTGGCTTACGAAGAGAAGCCTGGGCTTTTCAATTTGGTCATTCAGAGCAACTTCATTACAACTTTAGTCCCTCCACCCTTTCTTCTTGTGAATACCAAGCACCCCTTCAACACACAAACTTGATGTTGCCCCTTCGTCTACCAACCCTCGCACTTTTAACAGCTGGAACTGTTTACAAAGACTCAGCAGACCTGAGAATTTAAACATAACAGGGATCTATCTTTCTTTACCTGCTGAAACAGAGGCATTTTTTCTCTGGTCCGTTAGGCATTCCATCTTTTAATTCATCTCCAGAAACCAAGGATGCGTCGTCATCACTGTCAAACATATCATCTTGTAAAATAGGATTGAAATGCTCTGAAAGGCAAAAGAGGTTTGTTAACTTTCCTGAATAGCCTTTGTCTCTTTCTCTTCCATTAATACAGCTTCTAAATCAGTGCCAAAACCCTTTCTTCATTTGAGAGCACACACTGAAAGCTATTTCCTAGAGTTCAGCCCACCACAGATCTAAGGAGATGGCACAAGGCCCTACAAAGCTCTACTAAGTACCACTGATGTGTATGTATAAGGTACGCTACTCTTGGTGATTTTTTTCTCCCCCTTAGAATAAAGGAGATTACGAACAATTTCTGCAGTTGCTAAATAGCTAAAAAAACAAACAAACAAACAAACAAGACCATTTCTTTCTGGAGGAGGTTCCCACAATGAAAGCATGGGGATAAAGGATGTGATGGCCACAGAATTCCATTCATCTAGTAAATATCAATGCTAATTGATCTCATGTGCACGTGTATAGTACGATCCACAAACGTTTAAATTAGGAGACTGGTTAAAAAGGATGATAGCTAAAACAATATTTAGCTTAGACCAGTTATACTTGTATCCTGGTCCTGACATTCTTCAGAAAGGAATTAGAAACATTGACCTAGAAATGCTTCCCCTCCAAAGATCTGAGTTTTGATTTTTTAAAGAAAAATAGGTGCCTTATACTTCAAACCTCAAGTCAACCTCTACAAATGCTAATTATCTTAGCTGCCGTCAGAAGCAGGATGCTTCAGTAGAGAACGCATCGTCCTTTACTGTGTATTGAGTCATTCAGAGCTTCCATTTGGCATTTCAGTTTCGAATCCACAATAAAACCTATGTGTTGTATTCCAGACTTGCCCAAAAAAAAGACATGCACATGCAAATAATAAAATTCTACCACCATTATGTCTGAAAGCTATAAGTTGATTGCACAAACCACAAGTTTTTGCTTTAGCAGAATTATAAAGAAGTGGATGCTGTGGTTATACCTTGCTGTCGGTCCTCCTTTAGTGCAATCTGTGCATGCGGGAAGATCTTCTGCACAACTTGTAAAATATTCTCTACTGATCTTTGAAAAAGTGGCTTGAAAATGGGTGAGAGTGCTTGTACGGGTGAAGCCTTGATCCGGTTTGAAGCTGGAACAACCTTCTTCATAGCCATGAAAAAGTCCTTTGCTTTTATTTTAATAGAATTAACGTCTAGTAGCAACTTCTCCCTACTTGCATAAATCTGAGGATAGCATTGGCCATTGGCGTAGAGAGCACAGCGCAGCTTCAGTACAGAGGGATTTGATATCTGCACCACAGTCTCCTAACAAACAAAAATCAAACGTTACATCAGTCAAGGCCCAGGTTTACAACATGCAACATTTAAAGAATTTGTAATGCCAAAACCAAACAGCATAACAGGGAATTCAAAGTGCTACCGCTCTGCAAGGATGTTTCATGTTGCTCACTGCCTGATATCCTGCACTTATGCAGCTGAAGCAGACTCCTCATCAAAAACTATACTCTTGAGGAAGATGCCCCAGAACCACTTAATGTTCTCAGACAACAAGAGGAACGACAACAAAGAGTAAATAGATGAAAGGATCTCACACAGATTGCTATGAAGGCGTGCCAGCTGCCTCGTTGACTAGTTGTGCAACAAGGCACAAGAGCATGGGTACTGCCTGGTACAAGCTAAGGTTCTTTACAACTTGGTCACAAGCAAGAATCCGTTTCTGTTTCAGTCTTACCAATGCATTTCTCAGCTAGTTCATCAAGCAACATGTCCGGTGGCTGAGGGGTCCAGTCACGAGTATGAATCTTGACAATTTCTTTTCTAGCCTGGAAGCAAAATCATTGCATTTTAGCTTGTCCCAAGTTTTCCTTAAAAATACCAACAAGAAACAAACAAACCAAAAGGCAAACAAACAAACAACAAAAAACAAAACAGTCCTCCCTCAAAACCCCTCATCTACTAATACACTTTTCTTACTTGCTCAACTTTCAAGTATTTTACAGTTATTTAATATACACTCTGCATTGTCAACCAGGAAATTGAATATTTCTTATTTGTTATACTGAACTTTTTCTAGGAACCTACAGTGAAAGAAAAGGCATTTATAGCTTCAATAACAAGTTTCCAAACTACGAGACCTAAGGACCCAGAGGAAAATACTGTAATGAAAAATTTATCCAGAAACATTTCTTTGCTGTCCAAAAAACTTCTCTAAAACTTAGCAAGCTTTCATTGGGACAGTCTCATTACTTCATCACATTTGCTTTCCAGTCAGTAAATTCACAGAAAGCACTTCTGGCACAATGCTTCCAATTGCTACAATTACTATAAAGAAGAAAAGAATTATGACTCAAACTACTACCACCGAGCAGGGGCACAATCAAATGCAAACACGTCCCCTATTCATTCATAAGTGAAGGATTGAGACCAAAAACACAACTTCATGATGAAAACACCCAAGTGGACTAAATAATTAAGCAAACAGGTACAACTTTGGGAATGAAAGGTTTGATTATAGAACTAACTACTTGGTGGTATCATCCTGACCATATATATCCAGTACCAGATTTGCCCTCCATGGAACAACGCAGTGTCTCCACGTATCACTCTTTTGTTCAAGTTGTCAATTTTTTTTTTTTTCCTATAAAGTTGGACTTTGCCATGGTAGCACTAACGTTGAATTTAAGTTCTCACCTCTTAATTTGGCAAGTTGAAGAGGAAGTGTCTGCCAAAGCGTCCTGGTCTTCGTAAAGCAGGATCTATAGAATCCAGTCTGTTAGTAGCTCCGATTACCACGATCTCCCCTCTGTTATCTATGCCGTCCAGAAGGGTCAGAAGAGTTGAAACAATGGAACAAATAGAAAAATATAAGTTTTACTTACTGGTTCAGTAAATTTTGTTACATTCCACATGACTTTCTTGATGCCGGAATAACCTTCTTCCTAGTGGTCATTCAAAACTGGGAAAAAAATAGTCTACCAAGTCGGGGTTTTTTTGATTTGATAATAAATCTGCAGACTGTTAAGTCATCAAGCACTTCAAGACTGTTTGAAATAATCTCTACGTTAATATAAAAGGAGTACCGCACACTTCTGCTCAGGAAGAAAATCACGGAAAATGTCAACTTTGATTTTAGATGTTGAATTTGTTGCAGTGAGATCTTCCTCATCGCACGATTCTATTTGGATTTAAACCATATTATCTATGGAGAGACCAAGATTAGGACAAGAACAGCACAGAGTTCAGCATGAAGCCAATCAGGAGCTCAAGTTTGTATTCTTTGTATTCAACTTTATCCTTCTCTTGCTGGAAGGACCTGCTTTTTGACTCTCCTTCTCTTCACTAGGAGCATGTTCCCTCTTGCTTTGGTAATGCTCTTTCTCAGTGGTTTTAGTCTTGTCCTTTGTATCTTGGCATCTCTCTGTAACAGCTGAGGAGGAAAGGTTTTTAGAGCTACATTCAGTGTCAGACTCGAGAGAGGAAGTATGCCGCAATTTCTCACCAGGCTCACAAGACTCTTTGCCATACAAAACGCTTTCTTTTGAAATGAGGTCACGTTCTTTTGATCTTCTTGCTTTCTCCTTGTCTCCACCGTCATCACATTGGTACTGGGCGAGGTATTCATCGTTCCCAGGAGATTTCGGAAGGTCCACGACACTGCACAAAATAAAATCACATTTCTCACTTCTGCTGAAGGACGTGAATATTAAGAGTAAAACCTTCCAAAGGCAAACAAACAAACAAAAACCTCCGGACTACAGGAACGCTCGCAAAGATATGCCATTTAGAAACCTCTCCGGTGATTAGGACACCTTCTTCAGCTCCCAGAGAAAGTGCTTTTTCCCCTCTTGCTTCTGAAGCCATTGCACTAAAAAAGCAAACACATCTGTCTCCCTCCACATGCTGCTCTGAATAAGAGCCAGAATATTCAAAGCCACTCTATTTCTTCTCCCCACATAGCCGAAAAAACACCAGTTGAAAGAGTTTTCTACCTCTCTCCACGAATTTACATTCACATATCCTATGACTGCAAAAATAGAAGGCGGGGCTCAGGAGGAACAGCCAGTGCTGGAAATGAAAAAAAGCAGCCTGTTTCTTCAGAGTCTTAAGCCTATGCTACTAGGAACAAAACAAAACAAAACAAAACAAGAGGAGAGGAGAACAACAGCGGGAAATTTACCTATTCTCCAGGTGTTCAATTGCAAAGCCTCCTCTGGAGGATCAACAGTTGTGAATTCAGTGTGCTTAGGAGAAATCAGATCTACATCTGAACCACAACTATTTCAGTAGTATCACGAACTTCTGTTACTCTGAAGAAGCAGTCAGCACCGTTTCTATGTTAGGAAAGAGCTGAACAGAGTCTGTTACTCACATCAAGTAGTCAGGCAGGTTTCTTTAGGAAGGCTGGGTTTCACTAGAACATTACTAGCCTGTAAGCCTCATGGCATCACCTTCCATCTTGACTGCTGAACCTCCTTGCTCCCTACTATCTTCTTTGCCAAGATACAGCTGTCCACATTTACTTTTCCTACTTGGCTGGACTGAATTTAAGAAGGGAGCTTGCATCTAAGAAAGGGAACAAAAGCTGCTGCCCAGCAGCGTCTGGCTCAGGGAGGAGTGAGAAAGCTCTGTGCAGCCCCCAGGGTCCGTGCAGCAGGAGGCAGGAGGTGCTCCAGGCTCACAGCAGCAGTTCCCCTGCGGCCTGTGCAGGGAGAGGCCCCTGGTGGAGCAGGCTGTGCCCCTGGTGGAGCAGGCTGTCCCCCTGCAGCCCATGGGTCCCCCGTGGAGCAGATCTCCACGCTGCAGCCGCCCTGCGGGTGGAGGAGCCCCCGGTGGAGCAGGTGGCTGTGGCCTGGAGGAGGCCGCGGCCTGTGGAGAGCCCCCGCAGGAGCAGGCCCCGGGCTGGACTGGAACAGGCTGTGCTGAGCCTGCTTTGCCCGTGACGCTCCTTGTGGAGTGATCTCCCTGTCCTTCTGGCAGCCCTTGAGCCCTTGCCAGCCTCTTTTCTCCCCTTGGCGTTGGAGGAGGGGCAGGGAGAGAGCGCTTGTGCTGGAGCTCAGCTGCCCAGCTGAGGAAAACCACCACGGCTCTGTCTTGCCGCTGCTGCAGCACGCTGGTAGCAGCCAGCACCGTCTGTTCTTCGAGCCTCAGCAAGCCCACAGCATCTTCCCAGAAGGGATCCCTTTCCTTCACGCCTGACAGGCGCCGCCTCCAGAGGCTGAGGGCTTGTGCCCTGTTTGCAAGCGCTTTCTCAGTGCCCCCTTCCCCAGAGAAGGATCCCAGCTGCTTGGCTTCCCTGCCCTCTGCTGCCAGGCTCCCGCAGCTGCTATCCCAGCAGCGCAGCAGCCAGCTGACAATGTGCTCGCCTGGAGGACAGCTGCAATCTTGTCCCATGGCTCGCAGCTCGCCCAGGGATGGGGATCACCTGCTTCCTGATGCTTTTCTCTCTGCTCTCCTTTCCAACAGCCTCCTGTGCCCTGGGATGGCCCTACCTTGGGGTAGGCTGCCTCGCCTTCCTCTTGCTCCTTCCCCTTCTTGGGAGGACTTTCTGCCCTTCCGAAACGAGATGACTTCTGCATGCATTCCTTCCCCTTGTGTGTATTGGTGCCTGAGACAGCAACGGGGTCGTCCCTGGAGCCAGCTGTAGGGCCTGTGCCAGGCTTGGAGGGGCTGCAGGGAACATGCCAGGGGCTGGAGTGGCTGGATGTGAAGTACTATCAGTAAAGAATTTCTTCCTAACATATATTAGAAATCTAACTTTTCAGTGTAAAGCTATTAGTCCATGTCCTGTCACTCCAGGCCCTGATAAAGACCCCCTCCCCAGCTTTCCTATAGGTTGCCTTTAAGTACAGGAAGGCTCTCGGCCTGGCACACAGTAAAAGTGATGGCAGATCCTTCACAATATTATTTGAATTTCACGTAAATAGAACAGACTATCAACTTACTTAGGAGAAGTAATACAATTTCAGAACTATTCAAAACCAAAGGCATTCCAAACTAAGTTTAAGTTCAGAGGAAATCCAAAGAAAAAAACTAATTTTGAAACTAATAATCAGAGACCATAATCTTCTTCAAATGATAGATTTTCCTCCTGTACTGGGTAATTTTGATCTGTCTTTAATGATCATCCAGACATGGCTTTGACACCGAGTATCTTGCTTTGCCTCTGCATTAAGTCTTCTTCTCATGTGAGGTAAATGTCCTGCTCTTATGGGATGGGCCTAGGAGACACACGCGCTGTGTCTCATGATGCTTGGATATCATCTTAATTCTGGGTGAAGATGAAAGGTCTCACTGCTTCCTGAACAGGGAAGTGGATGTCTGCAGTTAAGAACCCTCTGTCTAATCTAGAAACATGAAGGAAGGAGTTTGCTGGATTGCAAGTGACAGTGAAGAAAGCCACAGGTGACATATCAGACTGATTAAAATGTTATTTAGCTCAGGGCATGGCTAATGAAGTGGAGCTGGAATAGTTTGACGACTGTAATTACGCTCACTATCACTGTTACTTGTTTATAGGATGGTAATGCCTAAAGGTCCCACTGGAGCCTGAAACAAGGTTGTGCTGGGTGCTGCACGTGCATATCTCAGTAGCGCTTTGATAGCTAGTGATACAAACAGACAAAACAGAGATTGAAAGGAGAAACGGGGGGACAGAGATAAGAAGATCTTCCTGCAGGTCATTTAGGGTATGAGCCAGGACTTCAGTGCATCCAGCTCTCTAGTGCTCTGCTGGCCCAGTGAGATGAATGGAAAACATTGCAGCCTTGGAAAAATAGTGCTTCTTCTAATTCTTTGGCCAGTTTTGATGATTTAGGACTGCTCTATTTATTTATTTATTGATTTTACTTTCCCCATTTGTGCTGGAGAAGGTGAACTTTTTAAATACCTATTCTGAATTCAAATATCATTTTCATTGTTATGTTTCTGTTTTGTTGGCACTATTCATAATGACTTCTACCCTTCAGTGGAAGCAAAAGCTTATCATACCATAAAACTGATAAAACAAAACATAAAACAAAACCAGGCTTAGAATGAAATTTTTGAGGCTTACAAATGCAAACTTTGAAATCTAAGGAAATGAATCATTGAGTCTGACTAAGCATCTCTGGGACTGGAGTGCAGAGAAGGCAGGGTTAAAATTCAAAATTCCGATGGGAAAAAAGCAATGAGAAAAGGTACATTTCAGAGGTTAAAAACTGCAAAAATAAAGTACGAATGACCCAAAACCTCCTTCACATAGGAAATTAAACGATAATAGTAAATGATACTTAAGCCACAGAACCCAGGGGGAACAAAGAGAACAAATTAGGACAGTTGCATACTCGAGGCAAAAATAGATCAAAAGTTAATGATGTCTCAAATGCTGCAAATCTTATTTCCTGCATCTAACAGCAACAACAATGTGATATTAAGGGCAGTGACAGGATTCCCATTGCAAATGAGGGTAGGGCACTAGGCACAACATCATCTGAGGTGAAATAAAAATCTACAGTGATTCAAGTGAAAAATGACAAGCTGATATCTACCTAGCCTATTAACAGCATTGGCACACAGAACAACAACTCAAGTAGGAAAAATACATCACAACTGTGCAAATCAGGGATAGAGGGATAGTCCCCAGAATGGGAGAGTAACAAATATACTTCTGTCCAGGAGAATGTAAAGAGTGATCCAGACAAGTGCAGGCCTGTTAGTTTGACATCAACGCTGGGCAAAGTTTTGTAGCAAGAAGAGATAAGACTAGGGAAGTAGCGGGTAATGTGGAATTTACAAGATAATTTATTAAAGCTAATTTGTTTCCAGAGAATTTAGTAGCTTGCCTTTGTAGGACCAGTGTTCCCCTACACAGGGGATGAACTACATCTATTTCACTTTCTGTGAGCTTCTGATACCTTATCTATGGATTTGGGCTTTGGGGCTGCAAGTGAATCAAGGGAGTTTGCAATTGTTCACACTGTTCGAAGAGGGAATTACCGGCAAAGGAGAGGTTACCTGTAGTGATTCTCAGAGACAGTTCTGAAACTGCAGCTGCTAAGGAGGCAAAGACTCATGGAGAAATGTAGGCTGGAAGGGAGCTCTGAAAACCCAACCTCCTATTCAGAGCAGAGATGACTTCAAATTTAGGTATGTTCAGTACGGATATGGTGGCCGAAGACTAAAAATTACATATGAGCTTTGAGATTTCCAGGTGACGTAAAGTTGGGAAGTACTACCGAGCCTGACAGAAGGATATCCCTTGTGATTGAAATGATTCAGGTGAAGTGACATTTGATAATACAAAGTAGAGCCATGCTTAGAGATTCTCAACAAAGGGTGTTTTTTTTTTTTTTTTTTTGTCATGTTTGCTATATGGCAGTCAGGAGTTTAAAACAAACAATAAAACAACAAAACCCCATGTTCATGCACTGTTAACAGAAGAACTGAAAAAGTTAAGTGGTTATATGGTATGTATGGCTATTCTTTTTTTTTTTTTTTTTTTCTCCAGTATAAATACACCTGACAGGGCAGCCCTGCCACACATATAAGACATGAGGCAAAATTCTGCCGCTTGTATTCACATTGAACTTAGGAGGAAGTGTTCAGAAGACAGAAGGAACAAGTTGCCTATTGTGTGGAAGGGAATTAAAGGACATCATTCTGCTCAGCCAGATGCCAGTTGAGAGAAAAATATGATGTCTCTGTGAAAATGCATTTCTTGAGTAAATATCAAGGAGAATTAGGAAATGTGTAAGTTGGGAGATACATCTGAAATGATGATTGCAGTTGGCTTATGAGGAACTTTGGACAGGAAATTGGTAGAAACTTCCCATTTTAAGAATAAAGTGCACCATAGATATGAAGTCAGCATTCACCTAAAGAGTAGAGGCCAACTCAAAGCCCCCACAACAAAGCAGTGGACAAACCAGAACACTAACATGTTGTGGTCTAGAGTCACACAGATATACATAAGTTTACTATACCAAAACATCTGAGGGGTTCCTTTGAGAGGCGGAGGGCTTGTGCCCCATTTCCATTTCCACTCTCAGTGTCCCCTGCCTCAGAGAAGGATCCCAGCTGCTTGGCTTCCCTGGCCTCTGATGCCAGGTTACCAGAGCAGGTATCCCAGCATCGCAGCAAACAGGTGACAATTTGAGTGCCACAGCAGTCCTCATTGCGAGCTGGACGCTCAGGGCACTTGCGGCCACCCACCTTTGTGAGCTCCAAGGCTGACAGTGACTCTCTGCTGAGCTGCCACGGCTCTCGGGTGTCCCGGTGACAGAGCTTTCGGCGCTAAGCTGACTGCCAGGAGAAAAGGCTGCCGTGAAATGGCTGCTCCACAATGCCAGGAGCAAGGTCTGCTGGGCTGGGGGTTCGCAGGGGAGCTCGGCCTTGGGCCTGGCAACTGCGCCTGGAAGCCAGGGACGGCCTTGGTGTGCAGCTGGACACCTGGGCCTGAGAAAGCAAGGTCTCTTTCCAGACACTTGGCACCATCGTCACCCAGTGGCTGTCTCAGGGGGACGAGAGAAATGCACAGCATCTCTTGCTTTCC
>NW_028181409.1:165000-170000 GCF_964211825.1 Aythya ferina | reverse complement strand
GCCTGAGACAGCAGCGGGGTCGTCCCCGGAGCCAGCTGTAGGGCCTGTGCCAGGCTTGGAGGGGCTGCAGGGAACATGCCAGGGGCTGGAGTGGCTGGATGTGAAGTACTATCAGTAAAGAATTTCTTCCTAACATATATTAGAAATCTAACTTTTCAGTGTAAAGCTATTAGTCCATGTCCTGTCACTCCAGGCCCTGATAAAGACCCCCTCCCCAGCTTTCCTATAGGTTGCCTTTAAGTACAGGAAGGCTCTCGGCCTGGCACACAGTAAAAGTGATGGCAGATCCTTCACAATATTATTTGAATTTCACGTAAATAGAACAGACTATCAACTTACTTAGGAGAAGTAATACAATTTCAGAACTATTCAAAACCAAAGGCATTCCAAACTAAGTTTAAGTTCAGAGGAAATCCAAAGAAAAAAACTAATTTTGAAACTAATAATCAGAGACCATAATCTTCTTCAAATGATAGATTTTCCTCCTGTACTGGGTAATTTTGATCTGTCTTTAATGATCATCCAGACATGGCTTTGACACCGAGTATCTTGCTTTGCCTCTGCATTAAGTCTTCTTCTCATGTGAGGTAAATGTCCTGCTCTTATGGGATGGGCCTAGGAGACACACGCGCTGTGTCTCATGATGCTTGGATATCATCTTAATTCTGGGTGAAGATGAAAGGTCTCACTGCTTCCTGAACAGGGAAGTGGATGTCTGCAGTTAAGAACCCTCTGTCTAATCTAGAAACATGAAGGAAGGAGTTTGCTGGATTGCAAGTGACAGTGAAGAAAGCCACAGGTGACATATCAGACTGATTAAAATGTTATTTAGCTCAGGGCATGGCTAATGAAGTGGAGCTGGAATAGTTTGACGACTGTAATTACGCTCACTATCACTGTTACTTGTTTATAGGATGGTAATGCCTAAAGGTCCCACTGGAGCCTGAAACAAGGTTGTGCTGGGTGCTGCACGTGCATATCTCAGTAGCGCTTTGATAGCTAGTGATACAAACAGACAAAACAGAGATTGAAAGGAGAAACGGGGGGACAGAGATAAGAAGATCTTCCTGCAGGTCATTTAGGGTATGAGCCAGGACTTCAGTGCATCCAGCTCTCTAGTGCTCTGCTGGCCCAGTGAGATGAATGGAAAACATTGCAGCCTTGGAAAAATAGTGCTTCTTCTAATTCTTTGGCCAGTTTTGATGATTTAGGACTGCTCTATTTATTTATTTATTGATTTTACTTTCCCCATTTGTGCTGGAGAAGGTGAACTTTTTAAATACCTATTCTGAATTCAAATATCATTTTCATTGTTATGTTTCTGTTTTGTTGGCACTATTCATAATGACTTCTACCCTTCAGTGGAAGCAAAAGCTTATCATACCATAAAACTGATAAAACAAAACATAAAACAAAACCAGGCTTAGAATGAAATTTTTGAGGCTTACAAATGCAAACTTTGAAATCTAAGGAAATGAATCATTGAGTCTGACTAAGCATCTCTGGGACTGGAGTGCAGAGAAGGCAGGGTTAAAATTCAAAATTCCGATGGGAAAAAAGCAATGAGAAAAGGTACATTTCAGAGGTTAAAAACTGCAAAAATAAAGTACGAATGACCCAAAACCTCCTTCACATAGGAAATTAAACGATAATAGTAAATGATACTTAAGCCACAGAACCCAGGGGGAACAAAGAGAACAAATTAGGACAGTTGCATACTCGAGGCAAAAATAGATCAAAAGTTAATGATGTCTCAAATGCTGCAAATCTTATTTCCTGCATCTAACAGCAACAACAATGTGATATTAAGGGCAGTGACAGGATTCCCATTGCAAATGAGGGTAGGGCACTAGGCACAACATCATCTGAGGTGAAATAAAAATCTACAGTGATTCAAGTGAAAAATGACAAGCTGATATCTACCTAGCCTATTAACAGCATTGGCACACAGAACAACAACTCAAGTAGGAAAAATACATCACAACTGTGCAAATCAGGGATAGAGGGATAGTCCCCAGAATGGGAGAGTAACAAATATACTTCTGTCCAGGAGAATGTAAAGAGTGATCCAGACAAGTGCAGGCCTGTTAGTTTGACATCAACGCTGGGCAAAGTTTTGTAGCAAGAAGAGATAAGACTAGGGAAGTAGCGGGTAATGTGGAATTTACAAGATAATTTATTAAAGCTAATTTGTTTCCAGAGAATTTAGTAGCTTGCCTTTGTAGGACCAGTGTTCCCCTACACAGGGGATGAACTACATCTATTTCACTTTCTGTGAGCTTCTGATACCTTATCTATGGATTTGGGCTTTGGGGCTGCAAGTGAATCAAGGGAGTTTGCAATTGTTCACACTGTTCGAAGAGGGAATTACCGGCAAAGGAGAGGTTACCTGTAGTGATTCTCAGAGACAGTTCTGAAACTGCAGCTGCTAAGGAGGCAAAGACTCATGGAGAAATGTAGGCTGGAAGGGAGCTCTGAAAACCCAACCTCCTATTCAGAGCAGAGATGACTTCAAATTTAGGTATGTTCAGTACGGATATGGTGGCCGAAGACTAAAAATTACATATGAGCTTTGAGATTTCCAGGTGACGTAAAGTTGGGAAGTACTACCGAGCCTGACAGAAGGATATCCCTTGTGATTGAAATGATTCAGGTGAAGTGACATTTGATAATACAAAGTAGAGCCATGCTTAGAGATTCTCAACAAAGGGTGTTTTTTTTTTTTTTTTTTTGTCATGTTTGCTATATGGCAGTCAGGAGTTTAAAACAAACAATAAAACAACAAAACCCCATGTTCATGCACTGTTAACAGAAGAACTGAAAAAGTTAAGTGGTTATATGGTATGTATGGCTATTCTTTTTTTTTTTTTTTTTTTCTCCAGTATAAATACACCTGACAGGGCAGCCCTGCCACACATATAAGACATGAGGCAAAATTCTGCCGCTTGTATTCACATTGAACTTAGGAGGAAGTGTTCAGAAGACAGAAGGAACAAGTTGCCTATTGTGTGGAAGGGAATTAAAGGACATCATTCTGCTCAGCCAGATGCCAGTTGAGAGAAAAATATGATGTCTCTGTGAAAATGCATTTCTTGAGTAAATATCAAGGAGAATTAGGAAATGTGTAAGTTGGGAGATACATCTGAAATGATGATTGCAGTTGGCTTATGAGGAACTTTGGACAGGAAATTGGTAGAAACTTCCCATTTTAAGAATAAAGTGCACCATAGATATGAAGTCAGCATTCACCTAAAGAGTAGAGGCCAACTCAAAGCCCCCACAACAAAGCAGTGGACAAACCAGAACACTAACATGTTGTGGTCTAGAGTCACACAGATATACATAAGTTTACTATACCAAAACATCTGAGGGGTTCCTTTGAGAGGCGGAGGGCTTGTGCCCCATTTCCATTTCCACTCTCAGTGTCCCCTGCCTCAGAGAAGGATCCCAGCTGCTTGGCTTCCCTGGCCTCTGATGCCAGGTTACCAGAGCAGGTATCCCAGCATCGCAGCAAACAGGTGACAATTTGAGTGCCACAGCAGTCCTCATTGCGAGCTGGACGCTCAGGGCACTTGCGGCCACCCACCTTTGTGAGCTCCAAGGCTGACAGTGACTCTCTGCTGAGCTGCCACGGCTCTCGGGTGTCCCGGTGACAGAGCTTTCGGCGCTAAGCTGACTGCCAGGAGAAAAGGCTGCCGTGAAATGGCTGCTCCACAATGCCAGGAGCAAGGTCTGCTGGGCTGGGGGTTCGCAGGGGAGCTCGGCCTTGGGCCTGGCAACTGCGCCTGGAAGCCAGGGACGGCCTTGGTGTGCAGCTGGACACCTGGGCCTGAGAAAGCAAGGTCTCTTTCCAGACACTTGGCACCATCGTCACCCAGTGGCTGTCTCAGGGGGACGAGAGAAATGCACAGCATCTCTTGCTTTCCTGAAAAAGGGATGGATTTGGACCCCAAAGCGAGCTCCTTTCTCTCGGAAGCATCACGTCCTCCTGTCTTTCTTGTATTTGGCTATGACTTTAGGAATCCCTGCAATCCCTGCAGCTGTGTCCCCTGCCAGCTTCTTGTGTGCCCCAAGCATCCTCGCTTGCAGGGCAGTAGAAGATGCAGAAAAGGCCTTGCCTTAGTGGAAGCACTGCCCTGCAGGAGCTCCAACAACCCTCTCAGCAGCACGCTGTAGCCCCCAAATGCCCCCGAAAGGGCACATTTCAGCTACTGGGAAGGAAATGAGTTCGCTCAAGGTGAGCTACCCGCTCAAGGCCCAGGTGTCTGTGAGGCAGTGTTGGCAAGGAGTCCTGTTGTGTGAGTCCGTTCTTTGTGGGTGCTCCGTCCCCACAAGGCTTGCTTTTCAAGGCCCAGGAGAGTCTTGTGGGCACTGGCCTGGGGTCCCAGGCTGAGCCAGCTGCTGGCTGGCAATCAGGGAGGCTCGCTCGGTGTCTTGGCTTGGGTTTGCGTGGCCAGGCTGTGGGAGCGGGGGGCTGCAGGGGTGTCCTCTGTGAGGAGAATGCAGCAGCTGCCCCATGGGAGCTCAGAGCCGCTTCCAGGAGGCTCCTTCCAGGAGGGACCCACCCGCTGCTGCCCAGAATGCAGAGCAAAAGGATGATGTTTGCGCCTGGGGGAGAGCCCATCTAAGAAAGGGAACAAAAGCTGCTGCCCAGCAGCGTCTGGCTCAGGGAGGAGTGAGAAAGCTCTGTGCAGCCCCCAGGGTCCGTGCAGCAGGAGGCAGGAGGTGCTCCAGGCTCACAGCAGCAGTTCCCCTGCGGCCTGTGCAGGGAGAGGCCCCTGGTGGAGCAGGCTGTGCCCCTGGTGGAGCAGGCTGTCCCCCTGCAGCCCATGGGTCCCCCGTGGAGCAGATCTCCACGCTGCAGCCCCCCTGTGGCTGGAGAAGCCCCCGGTGGAGCAGGTGGCTGTGGCCTGGAGGAGGCCGCGGCCTGTGGAGAGCCCCCGCAGGAGCAGGCCCCGGGCTGGACTGGAACAGGCTGTGCTGAGCCTGCTTTGCCCGTG
>NW_028181409.1:25000-160000 GCF_964211825.1 Aythya ferina | reverse complement strand
AGGAAATGAGTTCGCTCAAGGTGAGCTACCCGCTCAAGGCCCAGGTGTCTGTGAGGCAGTGTTGGCAAGGAGTCCTGTTGTGTGAGTCCGTTCTTTGTGGGTGCTCCGTCCCCACAAGGCTTGCTTTTCAAGGCCCAGGAGAGTCTTGTGGGCACTGGCCTGGGGTCCCAGGCTGAGCCAGCTGCTGGCTGGCAATCAGGGAGGCTCGCTCGGTGTCTTGGCTTGGGTTTGCGTGGCCAGGCTGTGGGAGCGGGGGGCTGCAGGGGTGTCCTCTGTGAGGAGAATGCAGCAGCTGCCCCATGGGAGCTCAGAGCCGCTTCCAGGAGGCTCCTTCCAGGAGGGACCCACCCGCTGCTGCCCAGAATGCAGAGCAAAAGGATGATGTTTGCGCCTGGGGGAGAGCCCATCTAAGAAAGGGAACAAAAGCTGCTGCCCAGCAGCGTCTGGCTCAGGGAGGAGTGAGAAAGCTCTGTGCAGCCCCCAAGGTCCTTGCAGCAGGAGGCAGGAGGTGCTCCAGGCTCCCAGCAGCAGTTCCCCTGCGGCCTGTGCAGGGAGAGGCCCCTGGTGGAGCAGGCTGTCCCCCTGCAGCCCATGGGTCCCCCGTGGAGCAGATCTCCACGCTGCAGCCCCCCTGCGGGTGGAGGAGCCCCCAGTGGAGCAGGTGGCTGTGGCCTGGAGGAGGCCGCGGCCTGTGGAGAGCCCCCGCAGGAGCAGGCCCCGGGCTGGACTGGAACAGGCTGTGCTGAGCCTGCTTTGCCCGTGACGCTCCTTGTGGAGTGATCTCCCTGTCCTTCTGGCAGCCCTTGAGCCCTTGCCAGCCTCTTTTCTCCCCTTGGCGTTGGAGGAGGGGCAGGGAGAGAGCGCTTGTGCTGGAGCTCAGCTGCCCAGCTGAGGAAAACCACCACGGCTCTGTCTTGCCGCTGCTGCAGCACGCTGGTAGCAGCCAGCACCGTCTGTTCTTCGAGCCTCAGCAAGCCCACAGCATCTTCCCAGAAGGGATCCCTTTCCTTCACGCCTGACAGGCGATGCCTCCAGAGGCTGAGGGCTTGTGCCCCGTTTACAAGCTCTTTCTCAGTGCCCCCTTCCCCAGAGAAGGATCCCAGCTGCTTGGCTTCCCTGCCCTCTGCTGCCAGGCTCCCGCAGCTGCTGTCCCAGCAGCGCAGCAGCCAGCTGACAATGTGCTTGCCTGGAGGACAGCTGCAATCTTGTCCCATGGCTCGCAGCTCACCCAGGGATGGGGATCACCTGCTTCCTGCTGCTTTTCTCTCTGCTCTCCTTTCCAACAGCCTCCTGTGCCCTGGGATGGCCCTACCTTGGGGTAGGCTGCCTCGCCTTCCTCTTGCTCCTTCCTCTTCTTGGGAGGACTTTCTGCCCTTCCAAAACGAGATGACTTCTGCATGCATTCCTTCCCCTTGTGTGTATTGGTGCCTGAGACAGCAGCGGGGTCGTCCCCGGAGCCAGCTGTAGGGCCTGTGCCAGGCTTGGAGGGGCTGCAGGGAACATGCCAGGGGCTGGAGGGGCTGCAGGGACCATGCCAGGGGCTCGAGGGGCTGCAGGGTGTGTGACAAGGCTTTGAAGGGCCTCAGGTCCTGCCGCAGTGGTTGAAGTCGATGCAGGGAACATCAGAGTTGTTGGAGGGGCTGCAGGTAGAATGCCAGGGCTTGCAGCAGCTGCAGGCTGCGTCACAGCTTTGCATCAGGTCAAGACGCATTTTCCTAGAACCATACATTTCCTCCTGAAGGGGCTGAAGAGCATGGAATGGTCTTCAAAATGCACAGAGCAGACCCCAGCAAATGTAGAGCTGCTGCTAGCAAGTAGGTAACTTTATTGTTCCTGTTGTTAATTTTGTTTCACAACAACAGATGCAAATATGTATCTTGAATGAGGGCAAAGGTGACCTTGGATCTGAAGCACACAGGCGTTCGCTAGTGTCCCCCCATCTGGAGTGAATCCAGAATGACTCGGAAGGAAAAATAAAGTCCAAACCAGTGCGTTGTGATAAAGAGAGTTTAATAGGGTAGAAAAGGAATAAAAACCAACAAAATAATAAATAATGATACTTACAGTTTATAAGATATTAATATATAAAAATATTTAATACTATTAAATACTTATAATTTTATAATAATAAAACAATGCCATACCGTACAACACAGTCAATAAAGTGGATTTAATTAAATAAATAAGAAAACCAATAAATTAAATGAAAATTAAAAAATTTAAATTTAATACAAATAAAACCCATTTTTCCCATTCCAATGAATTGCTATCCCCATCATCACTTCCCATCCCACTGATCATTTGCTATCCCAAAGACCTCCCAGTTCTTATCCCCTTGGCATGCCAGTGCAAGAAGAAGTGCTCTGCAGGCAGAGGCCTTGCTGAGTGACCACCTAAGGAGAGGAATTTGATCCAGAAGGCAGGAAAGAAGAGCAATGCCCCGAAAGAAGAAGCAAGTCTTGTCTCTCAGCCCTTTGGTGTCCCAAGCAGCAGTTGCCATGGCCAAGCTTTCCCAGCCCAGCTGCTGCCAGCATCTCCCCAGCTTGCCATTGCCACCTTCCTGGGTGAGGCGCGCGCGCATTTGCCATTGGCGCTGTTGCCATCCCTGTGAGTGGCAAGCCCATCCCCTAGCTCCAGCACGAGAGAGGGGAGAGGGCAAGCGAGAGGGGCAAGGGCTGAGGAGCGTGGCTGAAGCTGGAGCAGGTGCCTGCAGAGGTCTCTGTGCCTGCCTGGGTGCTGCGGGGGCCGTCGAGGAGAAGCCCGAGGTCGGTCACGGGTAGCTGGAGCCTGGCACTGTCGGCGGGGCGCTGGGCATGCTGCTGGGGCTGCTGGAGGTGGGCTGCGGCTGCACACAGGCCAGCTGGCACGCTGGCCCCAGCGCCTTGGCCCTGGCCCCCAGCGGCTGCAAAGTCTCGCTGGGGGTCTTTGTCCCCGGCTGCTGGCGCTGCAGCGTCCTGGCCCCGCTGGCCTGGGGACAGAGCCTGTCCTGGGGCCGCACGGCACGGGGCTCCCCACTCGGAGTCTCCGGCAGCAGCCGCGCTCTGCGGGGAGGTGGCGCCGCTGCTCCTTGCCCCCCTGCAGCCCCCGGGCTTCGCGCTCTCTTGCTGGGTGCCGTGGTGCTGTTGATCGCCAGCTGCTGCGCGCTGCTGCCTGCTTCCCTGCTGCTGCCAGCCACCGTGCTGCTGCCAGCCGTCTTCCCCTGGCACGGTCTCTTGCGGCCTTGGCCAGCCTGGCCCAGCAGCGTCTTCCTCTCCTTGCCGGGGGGGTTCTCCGTCGTCGGCCTCCTGTGCTGGCAGCTCTGCGCTGTCCCGGGGGTGCTGCTGGGCGCAGGGCGCTTGGCCCCCCGCTTGGTGCCGGTGGACGCAGGGGCAGGCGGGGGACTCTTGAGGGGACCCAGGGGGCGTTTGGGCAGGGGTCTCCTATGGTCACTGCAGCCCTTGGGGTTGGGGCGTTTCTTGGGGGAACTCAGGGGGGATTTGGGCTGGGGTCTACGAAGGGCACTGCGGCCCTTGGGGTTGGGGCGTTTCTTGGGAGAACTCGGGGGGGATTTGGGCTGGGGTCTACTAAGGGCACTGGGGACCTTGGGGTTGGGGCGGGTCTTGAGGGAACGCTGGGGGGGTTGGGGCAGGGGTCTACTAAGGGCACTGAGGAGCTGGGTGTCAGGGAGGCTCCTGGGGGGACTCAGGGGTGGACTGGGTAGGGGGCTCCTAAGCGCACTGGGCAGGGGACTGGCTGCAGGGCTGAGCGGGGGGCTCACTGCTGGCACGACGGGGGACTGCAGCGACAGCCCACCCTCAAGCTTCTCGGGGCGCAGCCCAGGGGTTGAGGGGACCTCACCGAGGGCTCCTGTGGCTTCCAGTCCCTGCGTGCTCGGCTCCTCGATGTCCTCGCAGAGGTCGGGCAGCTGCGAGAGGAAGCGGCTGAGGGCAGGACTGCTGGGCAAATCGGGGAAGGCGTCCTGGGGCTCCACGGCATCGAGCCAGCTGAGCAGCTCCTCCATGCCGGGGATGGGGATGTCCAGGTCGGCCAGGAGCTCGTCCTGCATGTGCTGCAGCTGCTGGCTGTCCCCTGCCAGCTCTGGAAAGGCCTCGGCAAAGGCATCAGGGCCCAGCTCAGGCAGCTGCGGGGGCTCCTCAGGCACCTGCGGGGCTGTCGCCGCTGAGGACGAAGCAAGAAAATCCCCCAAGACGGGCGATGTCAGCTTTCCCATGGCCCCTGGGTGTGGGGCGCCCAGCGGCCGGCTGTGCCAGCCCCAAACTCACCGTCAGGCGTCGCCGTCTGGGTGCTGGCGGTCCTTGGAGCCTGGGCAGGCTTGGGGGCAGTGGGGCCGGGCAGCGGGGGCCCCTGGTCCTCGCTGAGCCCCACGGCGTGCAAGCAGGGCTCCGGCAGCTGCCCCCGGCTGCTGCTCAGGGTGCGGGGCGTGGGGAGCGCCTGCCCCCGCAGCGGAGGCCCCGGGACGAGGGGTGGCGGGGGGTTGCGCTGGGCGGGGGCCTGCAACAGGCAGGTGCCTGCGGGGTGCAGGAGCTCCCCATGGAGCACGGCCCTGGGCCCCAGCCCCAGCGCATGGTGGGGTACCAGTGTCCCCGTCACCATGGGCTGTCCCCACTGATGGACACAGGGGGCACAGGGAGGAGCGGTGTGGGGGAGCTGCCCCCCGGCGGGGAGCTGCACCAGCTGCAGCTGGTGCCCCATGGTTGGGAGCTGCACCAGCTGCAGGTTTTGCCCCACAGCGGGGAGCTGCACCAGCTGCAGGTTTTGCCCCACAGCGGGGAGCTGCACCAGCTGCAGCTGGTGCCCCACGGCGGGGAGCTGCCCCACAGCAGGGAGCTGCCCCCCGGCGGGGAGCTGCCCAAGCTGCAGGTGGTGCCCCTGGGCTGGGAGGTGCCCCCCAGGTGGCAGCTGCACCCCGGCGGGGAGCTGCAGCACCTGCCCCTGGACCCCCGGCACCACGTGCCAGACGGTGGCCTGGGGCAGCGCGGAGGGGAGGGTGGGTACCTGCGGGGGCTGCAAGGGCAGCGCCGTCGCTCCGGGGAGGGAGGGCAGCAGCCAGGCAGCCACCGTTGGCGGCACGGCTGGGACGACGAAGGGGGAGTTTTGCGTCTGCGCAAGCCGCGGAAGCCGTCTGGGGAAACCCTCTGTGGGAAAAAGGCCGCTGGGCTGAGCTCTGGGGCGCTGGGCTCGCCAGCAGGGCCGCAGCCCCGGGAGGAGCGGGAGCCGGCTGCTGGACCTGCCATGGTGGCTGGAGAGTGGGGCGGTTGCTTGGGGAACCCGGGCAACGGGGGTTCCGTCCCAACGGCTCACCAGCCCCTCGCCGACATCTTGGGGAGGACTGCAGGCTTTGGACCCAAGCAGGCTGCCCAGCGCAAGACTTGGCCATGTTCATTAGAACATTACTAGCCTCTAAGCCTCATGGCATCACCTTCCATCTTGACTGCTAAACCTCCTTGCTCCCTACTATCTTCTTTGCCAAGATACAGCTGTCCGTCCACATTTACTTTTCCTACTTGGCTGGACTGAATTTAAGAAGGGAGCTTGCAACTCTTCCTCTTGTTTGCCACTTCATCATCAAACCAAATGAAAACCATTTGCCTTTAACCTCTTTATTTCAGGCCTTCTTTCCTAGTGGTCATTCAAAACTGGGAAAAAAATAGTCTACCAAGTGGGGTTTTTTTTTGATTTGATAATAAGTCTGCAGACTGTTAAGTCATCAAGCACTTCAAGACTGTTTGAAATAATCTCGAGATTAATATAAAAGGAATTCCTCACACACGCTGCGGCCGCTTACCTTTAGTATAGTCGTTGGATGCGATGGAGCAGTATTTCTTGCTTTCGCCTGCACTGGAAGTCTTCCCTTCCTTGTAAGGTTGTTTACTGCTCTCACTTCTGCATTACTGACATGAAGAGCCATCTGGAGGATGGCATTCTTCCTTCTTCTCCCGCGTTATCTTCTGGAAACGAGGATCTAAGTGTTCCAAGGAGCCTTTTGCTTTCCTGGTGTTTCTCCTTTTTCTTCTTTTTCTTCTCCTTTTTCTTCTTTTTCTTACGCTTGCGATTGGCATTGTCAAAGCGGAGCGCACAGAAACACAAATCATGAAGTCTGAAAGAAACATGCAAGTTAAAAAGGGAAAAAAAGATGTGGCACTTGTTGCCTGTATGAAACCTGATTTATTTTACCACAGGTGATGATTTGCAGCATGTCAGCTATTTTGTGGTGCTTTGTGCACACGCAACTTACTTTAGATGCAGCAAACTTAAGCCGTCAGATTGAAGGACCATAGGTCCTGGTTTGTACACAGATCATTAACAACGGCTAGCTCTGGAATATGTGCAAGCAGAAAAAATCTTTTAACCTAATCTGGAATGGTGTACGGATGTGATTCGAACTATGTGGTCCAAAGCTAGTGCTCTGACACAATTCAGCAAGAGCTTTCCTGTCTTCACTGATCAACCTAACAACATGATCCCCAGCCAGCTGGTGCTATCTAAAGAACTTAGAAACTACCAGGAAAAAAAAAAAAAAAAAAAAAAAAAAAAAGACATGAGAAGCACCCAGAAAAGAATTAGGATAAAAAATGCGGAGTATGCCGGAATCCTTGCTTACTTGGAATCCTTCTATCCATCTTTATCCTTAGACTTCTTTTTCTTCCAGAACTTGTGATATTTTTGCATTTTTTTCACCACCTACAAGCTCCTTTTCTATCTTTCTGTCTTTCCTTCCTATTTCACTTTCACTACCTTCTGCACGGGTATATTTTCTTTTTCTGTTTCCTTCTGTTTCATTTTTCTGGCGACAGTTCTCCAAATGAGCTGACACAGGTGGAAGCGCATGTCTTTCACGAGAATGTCTTCTGGAATGTTGCTGAGGTACCGAGCAACGATGCAAGTCTGCTCGGGGTGTGCTAAAGCGACGTACATCTTCCTCTCTCAAGAGGGAACCGTGAGGCCATCTGCTTTTGTAATGATAATGCTTATGTGACCTGCTGTAGTAAGTTGCAGTCGATCTGTCAAAGGCTGAATCGCCGTGAGAGAACTTTCTCTCTCTACTGTCTCCTGTCGCATGAGGTGAATAGTAATCCTTGTAATAGCCACATCTTTCCCATCTCCGTGCTTCGTCTCGATAGTATCTTTCTCTGCTCCAACTTCTTTCCCCTTTGGATCGGTAGTACCTATTGCTACCTTGTTCTGATCTTCCTCCGCTGCCAGATCTGTACTTTGAATATTTGACTGCTCTTCTGCCATTCTCAGGGCTGTTTCTTTCACGAGGGAAAGATCTGTACCTGCTTCCCTCCCAGTACTCCTGCTTGTGACTCTTTTGCTCAACAAATTCCACGCTCTGAGAACACCTCCTCTTGCTGGAAGGACCTGCTTTTTGACTCTCCTTCTCTTCACTAGGAGCATGTTCCCTCTTGCTTCGGTAATGCTCTTTCTCAGTGGTTTTAGTCTTGTCCTTTGTATCTTGGCGTCTATCTGCAATAGCTAAGGAAGAAAGATTGTTAGAGCTATATTCAGTGTCAGATTCGAGAGAGGAAGTATGCCGCAATTTCTCACCAGGCTCACAAGACTCTTTGCCGGACAAAACATTTTCTTTTGAAATGAGGTCACGTTCTTTTGATCTTCTTGCTTTCTCCTTGTCTCCACGGTCATCACATTGGTACTGGGCGAGGTATTCATCGTTCCCAGGAGATTTCGGAGGTTCCGCAACACTGCATAAAATAAAAACCCATTTCTCACTTCTGCTGAAGGACGTGAATATTAAGAGTAAAACCTTCCAAAGGCAAACAAACAAACAAAAACCTCCGGACTACAGGAACCCTCGCAAAGATATGCCATTTAGAAACCTCTCCTGTGATTAGGACACCTTCTTCAGCTCCCAGAGAAAGTGCCTTTTCCCCTCTTGCTTCTGAAGCCATTGCACTAAAAAAGCAAACGCATCTGTCTCCTTCCACCTGCTGCTCTGAGAAAAAAGGCATAGGGGCGAGCGGGGAACAGCCAGTGTTTCTCCAGACAGTGGAGAAAAATGGAAAAACATTCTATAAAGGAACACAAGTTCTCCTTGAGGCACCAACCTGCATCAGAGTGATATGCTCAGTGCTGATCATTAGTTCTGTTCGTGACACTGGACACACAGTATGGAATTGTACTAATTTAAATCCTTCCATTAAATTCTATTAGTAGACAGATAAAACTGTAACGAACTTCCATAAAGTCTTGTCTTAATCAGACTGTGCTCATTTTACCTCATTTCCTCTGACAAGCTGTTCAGCTGGCTGGCTCTGAAGGACTCCGTGATGACTTCTCGATTGACTGAAGGCATAGCTCCAGGCATCTGCAATTAAAACGCACAAGTCAGCAGACAAAAAAATACTATTTGTAGTAGTACTGAGGACTAGTCTTGTCAGAATGTCTCCATTAATTGGTAAGCAAGACCGCTGTGAGTTGTATGCATTATCTACACTTCAAAGATAACCCCAACTCACCCCCCAAAATCTACTTTATGAAACTTAGGAATTTTTATCTCAGCTGAGCTTAAGTTGACAAGTTCTAATGTAAGCTCAGGTCTGCAAATTCTAAGGGGATAATACCACAAAGCCTTACGATCACATGTGTGCTGTGTTTTCTCAGTATTTCACCTGAATTAGGAACACAATAAACACTCCCGAATACATCGTAGGTGAGAAATTCTCGATGGAGCAAATCTATGTTTCAAGCGATCCATTTGTTTTAGAAAAGAACATCTCAGAAGGTTTAACAGGTTCAACTCGGCAAGTAGAATCATCAAGTTTCAGTCCGTTTTCTTTAGATTCATTAACTAACCTAATAGCACCATTTAGTGAATCTGTTTTTGGCAGCTCATGCTGGGATCTTCCTTTGTCAGCATTCTGACAGGAAGAATTGGAATGCTGCAATGTACGGACTACCTTTCACACCAAAATTCCATTAGAGGACATTGCATTGCATTTCAAATTCCTTTGAAATAAGCCCTTTGACTCCTCCTCAGATTTTCCTGAAGATTCTGCACCATAAGGGACTGTGTTATCAGAGCTGAGTTTAGGATTTTCATTCACTGTTGGCTCCACAAAAATTTCATCAGAAACTTTTTTGTTTGTTTGCATTTGCTTCATTTGCATTACCAAATTTGTAATTGTGGATGAAGGAACAGCCTGGTAGAGATCTTCATCCTCCACAGCACTGCTAAGAAAGTCAGGCTGTGACACAGTCTGACGAGCAGGCAATTTATTGTGAATACTGATGGTGATCTTCTGTTTTCTTGACGTATCAGTAATTGAAGGCCTGGTAATTGCCTGGTTTTGAACACAGGCCATTGGTGGTGCTGAAGATGGCCTTTTTAGGGTGACACCAGTGGTCTTTGTGTCCTCTTTTATGGATCCATTTCCATTTAAACGGCTTGAATTCTGTATTTAAAAAGAAGAAATTGCAAGATGGATTAACGCAAACACTGCATGTAACATTTTGAAACACAAAACTCTCCTACTGAGTGTTTCTACAAATGGTCTTAACACCTAAAAAGATGCTTAAAACCAAACAAAAAACCCCACACCAAACCCCAAACCCACTAGCAGTTTGGTGCCGTTATCTGCCCTCCCGCTTCCCTGAATTACCTTAATCATATGAGGAAGAAGTCGTGGTCCCAGAAATCCAGCCTGCTTACTATTAGCCCCCTGCTGACCAGGAGGGAATGAACAGGGATAAGATGGTGCTGGCAAGTAAAACGCACGTTCTCCAAGTGTCAAATCATAGCGCCTTCAGAAAAGAGCAGTGATCGTAGTTTAGTTTTTCTTTCAGCCTACTCTTGGATTAAATCCCATCCTATCATTTTAGAGGAACAGCTCATACGATATGGAAGCCTTCTCTACAGAAGGCTTCGCCAAGACTACAGACTGAAAAGTAGAGAACAGTCTTCCTACTAAGACTATCACTTGCACAGCAATAATTCATTCTTACACCACAGATGACCTTCATTTCTCTCCTTCTCTAAATTAGCCAGCTACAGATAACACATAGATAGCAATTTACACAAGTGCTGCAGTTTAAGGCCAAGCAACAAAAGATAATAAACGACACAGAGAATTTCAGGTTAGACAGAACTGAATTAGACAAATAATAATCTTCTCCCGGGATAGCAAGAAAAACACTTGCAAAACAGAAAAATATCAATAACAGGAAAGTAAATCTCTTCTGAACACATTTTAAGATTTGTTATTACCTGATATAAAAAAGTATGTAAGCTTGCTGACCAAGAACTCTTTTAATGTCAGTACGCACTACTTTAGCATCATTCATCTGATACCAAAGTCCATTACCAGCCTGCAAATAAAGACAACGATTTCTTTAGGTGAATTGCACGTTTTCCAATTGAAATCACGGATAGGAACAAAATACACACATGTCAAATAAAAATATAATGAAATCTTTTTCCCTAGAAACAGTAGCTGCTAGTCATGCTTTAATTGGTTTGCCAGCACAACCTTTACCCTGTTAGAAATGCTGTTGACTTCTACCTTTACATAGCATATATAGTGTCCTGAGTGACAGCTGACACCGTGATGTACCAGCACCGCGTATAAGGCATAGAGCAGTGGTTCTCCCATTGACTGCGACATGTAGGCTCTCAGGTCCAAATACTCCGGATATTTCACCTCCTAAAGAGACATCAAGAAGATAGAAAAATTATCCCAGAGTACTTCGTGGACTAGCCAGAGAAAAACACTTCCAAAAAACACAGACTAGAATTGATTTCTAGAATATATTTCTAGAATATATTTCTTGATTCACTACAAATAAGTCTTCCCATAAACAACGGTTAAGACTAGAAGTTGCAGAGAACTGTTTCCTGATGAATCAGCCTTCTCAGAGGAAAGCATATGCTTCTTGTCAAGCGGGAACTTTATTGATATTAAGAGAAAGAATAAGCCATAGTCGTTAGTCTACAATTATTGTCTGAAAATATTAACAACTTTCAGCTTTGGGGGATGTCCCATTACACAATGATATAGTTGCATTACAGTGGTAAATATACCTTGTTGATCTTTCCACCTGTGAAATCTGCAAATCTTTTCAGTGATATTGTAAGAACCTTGGAAGAACGGTGTATGGTAAATCTCTTGGACGCAGGAACCATCTTTTTACACCTTAAAAACAAGCAGAGATAAGTGTTTGAAGGCATCTTCTTTTTTTTGCCCCCAAAACAAACTCCTTTTAATGTCTCACGCATGCCTATGCTATTTGAATGATATTTACTTGCATAATAGGTTGGTCTTTTTTCTTTTCATAAACCCATGCACTGCGTGTCAGGTTTGTTAATACACAGAAGAAGGTCAATTTTCCCAACAACTCAGAGCATAGCGGGAACAGGAATCTCTCACAAAAGGGTATGACCAGGTTGGATGGCAAGGTACCATTTCTTGGTCTACAAAAGTGGCTATTTGAACTCCAATCCTGGATACATTCTTTCAGCTTTCAAGGGAAATACAAATACTGAAAGCGGAACGAGAGAGCCTTGGTCCCCAGGGCTAGAAATTGCAAATAATCTCCAACATAGGTCGACTATCAACATCAAAAATACAACAGAAGCACATGGTCATTCTACAGGAGGGAGACATTTAACAGTAGGAAGTCTTCATGTACTGAGCTTGTCTGGAAAGACACTGAACCCATCTGCCATCCTTTGAAACAAAATAGTTCAGTTTGACACATTGCCCGCTCCAAGGTAGGACCTACGGTGTAAGCAGTGAAAATTAGCCACTAGCCCAGAGAACAACGGAAACTGGGCAGTTTACATCAAGAAAAGTACTGTCGAGAGCTAATAAATAGAAAGAACAAAAGTAGCTCTTTTTGAATTCTGATGGCAAAATACAAGCCAGAGAATTGCAAACCCATAGGGAATGCCTATGAACAAGACTTCCCCCCTCCAAGGAAACAAAAATCCAAGTCTTTTATAAACTTCCACAAAACTTGTAAGTAGATCCAAAGTTTAGAGGTAGTCCAACAGAGTCATGCAACATAGAAAACTGACATCTAGGATTAAGACCTAATTCGTCAAAATCTTACTCGCTACATTTATAGCAATTCTCTCCATCCAGCTCTTCAGGTTTCACAAAGAGTTCCAGAGCTCTGCTAACAGACGAAACCGCCTAGAGCAGCGAGAAAGAAGAGCGTAAAGTCACCGTAATTCAGAATTCCAGAGACATACTAGTAGTTTATAAGAGAATCTTACTAACATACTCAAGCGATCTACTAGGAGCACTGTGAAGAAGGAGGCAGAAAGAGCATGCTCAGCATTGACCTCACCTGGAAGGCATTTGACTTTGGAACAAATACTTTTCCAGTAGCCTAGACAGTATCTACAGTGTGCTTTGTCATCAATACTGGGGACAAATTCATCAGTCTAACAATTAGATGTATATTGAGGTAGAACAACAAAGAAGTATGACATCATTATAATTTTTGCAGAAAGAGAATTCTTTCCCCTTAAACCCAATGCAAATGTGGAGACTATTTACATGGGTTCCACGGAAGGACAAAGTCCAATCCACTTCCTTAGCACCACCAAGCTCTTACGTTTTAACATTATATGTGGTTTGGTTTTTTAAGTTAAACAAGTTTAATTTAGAAAGTTATGCATGTACTTAAACATCATGAATTATATTTAGAAAACATCTTACCTTTATATCCAAAGTGATATCAAGAAATGCCTCATACGTATCCGAAACTGCTTTGCAATTCAAGCACTTCACTGGAAGCAAAATATAAATGCTTAACATTATGTGAAGGAGACTAACTGTCCAAATTCAAGTTGTTGACAGATACTACTTTAGACAAACTACAGACTGCTTTACTACCGACAAAAGACACAGATCAGTTCTAAGGACAGGAATATTTTTTCAAGTACCTCTCGATCTTAGAAATCCTCCAAATATTTGATGAATGATGGTGGTAGCTTGAGAAGATCTGTCCAATCTGGAAATAAATTATAATCAGACCTCAGAAGATTTAAGGCACAGAGTTAACTCTTCAAAGAGTTTGATGAAAACCAAGGATGATGTAGACTTGCGTTGCTGATAGTAAATAAGGCACTAAAAGGTGCTAGAGATCATTTCTGAGAGTAAATAAAGGACTAGAAGGTGCTAGAGAATGTATGAAAGTGAACTTGTTTATGCTTACTCGGTGCTTCCGTTCAAGCACGCTTCCTGCATAGCATCAACAGTATAGCGCAAGAACTCGTGTGCGTCTTCTTGACTGCCAAAACGGAAATGTTGTCCTATTCCTAAATAAGAAGATGATAGTATTGACCTCATTTAAAAATGAAATCATTCTTGTATTTCTAAAATCTCTCTTCATTGGAGTGTTAAAACCACTTAGACACATCAAATAATTATTTGAAGATTACAAGCTATCGAAAAGAAACACATCTGAAGCCACTTACGACTGAGATTACTGATAACATGCGTAGGCTCGATGGCATCAACAGTGCAACGCAGGGCCTGGTTAATGTGAGTCTCCATCGTGCACATCATGCAAAAATCTTGTTCACGACCTGAAGAGTGAAAGAACAAAGCATCCCAGTCCAGCGAAATATCCATACCTACAAACATCTAAGTACAATTTAAACTATAGATACAATATCCACTCTCCTTGCTACATTCTATTCTCCCAAGATGCCAATGTCCCAACAGTCTTGTAACATTTCATTTCACACAACTTGACAGAAGAAAAATATCCACTAAGCCTGTATTCAAATGCATTTTGTGAAGAGAAATCTAAAAGACTACTGCAAAGTCGCAGTTGTAAAGGCTGACAGGAATGTGAACTCCACAGGCTGCAAAATGTATTACTCTCTAAAATTACTACCAAATGCATTACTGTCCAATGCACTTCATTATTCCCATGAAGCAATAAATGATCCTTTAATAAACAAACAAACAAACAAACAAACAAATAACTAAATAAATAAACCATGGTGCATTAATTGCACTCCATATGCTATTCGGAGCCCACTGCTAATACAGTGCTCAAAGCCAGCTGCTACAGGTAAAATCAGGCAAATAAGCTTATCTCACAGAATCACTGCTGTTCTTTCACCTTCAGAGCTATCCAACAGATTCAAAATACTGTTAGAAAGTACTCACATGACTGGCTGTGCTCAAGAGAAAGCATGTAATTGGCAAGTGGGGGTGTGTAGGTCAAACACTGTAGAGTAGCATTAAGAAAACATGTGTTGCCAAGATTGTACAGGCCAACTCCAACACTTTGTGTTTCTCGCCAATCCATACAAATCTTCTCAGGTGGAAAAAGAATGCTCTGTGGCGGAGCAATTCCATCATTAACGACTGCAAGAAAGTTAAATTTAAAAAGAGATCTTGTTTGTTTGTTTCAAAGAAAGGTATTTAAAAAAATACTATTCTGCAGGAGCACCTAGAGGAGCTAGCTACAATCCAAACCAGAAAAACTTATTGCAGACAGCTTTAATACCATCAAATTCAAATTGGCTGGTCAACACAATGTTTTGGGGGAAAAAAAAAAAAAAAAACAACTTTAGTCAACCATTTTAATTTTTCTAAGGCAAGGCTAACTGCCATTCTGTTTGTAGCACCTAATGCCAAGTTCCTCTCCATCTATAATCTTTAACCTGATTAACTTTTACTTTTGGGTAGACCTGTGCGGTGTCAAGAGTTGGACTTGATGATCCTTAAGGGTCCCTTCCAACTCAGGATATTCTATGATTCTATGATTCTAACTCAACTACTGTTTTTTTCCTTATTATAACTTAAACCACAAACTTAGACTTGAAATTATACGGTAAAAACGTAAAAACTAGGAACTAGGAATGACGGTACCCCTACAGATACCAGATTTTTTCCTGAGCAATGTTATCCTTCAAAAAACCTGTGAAAAATGGAAGCTGTGAATAGCAACAATCAAACACTTTTCTCTGCAAAACAGAAAAGACATGGAGGAATCTGTGCATTACAAAAAGCTCCCCGTATTTCTCTGTTGACTGTAAACATATCAAAATTAATTTCTGTAACATCAGTCACTTCAGTTGCCTTAGGGGATTCGCTTTTGAAGTCTTTGTTCACAGTAGTCCCCTTCTCTAGCAGTGCAACAAGTAAGAACTGCATTTTCTACTTTTGCTTTGAAGACAATGGAGGCAGGATAAAACGCACACTTACTTAGATCTCTTGGGGCAAAAGCCTTAGATTTTTCAGATGATCTACAGTAAATAGCACCTCCACGTCCTTGGGCCACAGAGACTTGGCTTGAATCTTCTGCAGGCACTATCCGGCCCCAGTTGGCGGTGCGTGACATCACTATTTTAGGACTTGGTTTCTTGGATTTGCCAGACCGCCTTGAAGAGGGCTTTTTAGGCTTTGAAGATTTGGGCTTCTTAGCTACGGTCATTGTTCACATCTGCAACAGAGACAGAAGTTCTGGCTGACGTAAGAATATCAAGAAGCATTCCAAGAAGAAAAGAGTAACAGAAGTCCTGTCACTTAATCTCAAAGAAACAGCCTTAAGAACTAAATCGCTGGTATGAATGATTTAAAAAGAATCCCCAAACTAAACACACAAAGTGAAAATTTCCATCTAAACTCTATCAGTATTACTTTTCGCTTCTGCAGAACTAGTGGCTGATGCCATTTCTTTCCCTTCCGTAGGATTTTAATCCATTACAACTCTGGAGTCTTTTTAATATAAAAATGTAGAAGACATTCTCTGAGGGGAATCAGTTATTTATTGATTTCCGGAGTTGCGCAATTATCTGTTAATTAGTACCTATGATCTAATAGATAATTGTTGCAATTATCTATTGCTGGCATTAGTAACGGAACACTATTACTTCACTGCCTGCGTTTTTCTGTTTCGTCTGCACAAAGGTACCCAGAACTCACTGCTACTTTTCTTCTGTCTTTCCAGGGCTCGCCCTCTACCTCACTGTCTACTGCACCAGTCATGAGGGGTTTGTTGTGATTCTATAATGAGCCTAGCTTTTAAATACACCTTTCATGGGCGTCACTTGGTGACGGCAAGTTAATCTGTGAGGGCTCCTCAGTCTACATCATGCGGTCGCTTTTTCCAGGTGAAAAAGCGGAGCTGTAAGTGGCAGTACACCAAAGCCCTGGCATGCTGAGATCCAAGAGGAGAGATGTTTGGCCCTCCTTTTCACTCCTGGGAACCATATACCTCAAAACCCACAGAGGATGGGCTATATCTCAGAGAAATCTTGGGAAAGGAGAGCATGAAGAGCATGTTTGCAAATTCATTTCTCCCTGGGCTTCTTCTGCTTCTCCAAGAAAGACGAGTTTGAATATAACTTTGGCAGCAGTACTTCTGGTGTTTTACTCCTACCACATTTAAAACTCCTACGACAAACTGAAAAGTTAGACTAAAAAGCAGCTCTTTCCGTTCTCCTTTCTAAAGTTGCACGCTTTCCTCATGCAAAACAACAGGGGAATGTAAGCTAGAAACGGAAATGCTGAATGTAAAACAAAACAAAACAAACCTCAGCCCTCCAGGACAAAAGCCAATAACTGCTACAAAGTCCTTTTTAAAATGCTGATTAGGTTTCAAGGTGATACCGCTTTAAATAAGCGTAGTTGTGTGTCCATAGGCAGAAGCTGAATAATGACAGGATGAACTTCTATACTTCATGTTTTGTTACTGTCTTACTGTAGCACACAGGGACTTGTTACCTTTCGGGAAACCACTAACCTCATGGAGGGTTTAAAACATAAGCTAGTTTGTTATACCAAAATGACGGAGAGAATAAAGCATAAAGTGCTTTCAGATTTCTAGCACGCCTTGATTGCTGTCCATTAAACTTCAGACACGTTAAACAAAACACAGTAAATAAGAAGACTCCTAGTCCCACAGCTGGCAAATTGTGTGCAGAGGTTGTAATTAGAACTTTTTTGCCTTGACGTTTTACATTTAAAATTGATTTTAAATCCATTCTATACACACTTTCCATTCCTGAAAAAACAATACGCAAACCTGACAAATGCATTTACATGAGAAATGAAGTCGTCCTTGTCCGATTGGAAGACTAAGGTGACAGCTCCTGGGCTCAGGGATAAGCTCCAATCTTCACCAGTGACAGCTCCTTTTTTAGGATTGAAAGGGAAAATGTTTCAGCAACACATTGGAAACATACTTAAGGGACAAGAAACAAAATCAAGACTGCAGTGAGAAGGAGAACAGAAAAACAATACTGGGGAAAATGAAAGGGAAGGGAAGGGAAGGGAAGGGAAGGGAAGGGAAGGGAAGGGAAGGGAAGGGAAGGGAAGGGAAGGGAAGGGAAGACCTTGATCTTTATACTGACCAATGAGATAAGCCTTACACATTTTTAAGTTTATTTTTGACAACTGATTGAGGTGTTACCAGGTATTAAGTACGATTCAAGAGCAAATATTAACACTAGAAAGAAGAAATCCGATCCACCACCACTGTTTCAAAATACATCCATTTCTCATTTGGAGATGACGTCTCTCTGGCAAGATAGTAGAAAAACTGTAAATACCAATAGAGCTTCCTCTCCCGATGTTCCATATACATACCGATGCTGTTCCTACACCTACGCTCTGAGCATAAATTTATGTTGACATGAGTGACAAGAGAGGGTGTTACTCCTCTCTTTGTTTGCCTTGAGAGACACACCTCTTGTCCATTGAAAAGTAAATTCAAGATTCCAGATCAGTTAAGACAGTTGCTATCCCCCCATTCAGAGTTCTGCAGCAGCACTCTTCAGATGTGTTTAGCAGTCTCTTTAGAAAATGTTATCACTTAGGACCTGCTTCTCAGTAGGTCCACGTTTGGCCTCCGCTTAGCAGAGAGTCAATCCCAGCTTAAGCTTTCGTACAAGAGCCCCTTCACGAAACGGAGTTGAACCCTGACATAACTGAGTTGAACCTTTAACCTTGAAGCTTCCTTAAAGAAGAAAGCAGCACCCAGGCCAGGAAATAGAAATTAATCGTCACTTTACCCTGAAACGCAGTGGGCTATTCTGTGCTGGCAGGATTGCTGCCGGGCTGGCCGACGAGGCGGCGGGCAGCTCCCCGGGGCCACAGGGCCTGGCACAGGGAGCCGCCGGGGGTCTCCAAGGTCCGGGAACAGCGGCAACAGCGGCAACAGCAGGGACAGAGGGGACAGCAGCGACAGCAGCAGCCACCTCAGCCGGGGCCGTCTCCACAACCGCCACAACGGCCTCGGAACGCCGCCGAACTCGGAGCTCCAGCGTGACGCCTTGTGAACCTGGCCGCGCTGCTCATGGCTAAAACCAGAGCGTTTCCTCCGGCGTGTGTTTACTGTCGGTGCCGGATCGGCCCTCACCCCGAGCTCTCCCTGCCGGGAGGGCTTTGGGGTTGGGGTTTCCCTCCCGCCGCTGCCGCGCGCAAGGGGTCCGCGCTGGGGAGCAGCATCTCACCCACGGCGAGAGACCGAGGGCACGACATGAAAAAGCCCCGACACGAAAAAGCCACGACATGCGGCCGAGGCGGCGGGGAGACGGCTCTGAGGGAGCTGCCACTTCGCCCCGCCGTCCTCCCCTCCCGGGCCGCCCCGCTGAGCCCCGTGCGCCTCAGGTGCTGCGCTGAGGGGGTGGCTGGCTACTGAGACAGCTGCCCAGGGCACTGCTCATGGCACCGAGCCTGACGGAGGTCAACAAGTGTTGAACAATGCTCTCAGACATCGGGTCTCACTTTGGGGTGGTCCTGTGTGGAGCCACGAGTTGCACTTGGTGATTATTGGGAGTCCTTTCCACCTTGGGATGTTCTCTGATTCTAGGTCAGCAATCCAGTAGCTGATGAGAAGTGTGGAGTCATTCAAAGGGAAGAGAGAGCACAACACTTCTCGTTTGCAGAAGCGGCTATTTGGTAACCAAACCGATGATTCCTTTGCTTCTAGAGCAACTAACAGCAGGGATCCGCTTTACAATGGAGGGAAAAGAGTCGTTGGCATGTCATGTGAAGTAAGCTTCAAATCCCAGAGGATGATTTTGTTGGAACTTTATTCAGCTGAAAACACAGAAGCCTTGCTTCTGCTTGTGTTAGTTACAGCTCCAGTTTACTTTGGTTGGGAGGGAAGGCATTCCAGGCTAATGTGCTGTACCTGTTCCTTCAGCTCATTGTCCATAAACGGAGGAGCAAACGAAATCAGTTTAATCTCCATTAAATGCAGCAGACAAAGCAGAGTAGAGGGCGATCTAGCACTTAATTTTTCCTGTAAGCAGGAAACCCAGAACTCAACAACACTTTTCAAATCTTGTCCTGCAGTAAATGACCAGCTGAGTGAAGCTTGCATTTAGAGGATGTGCTCCTCCAGTAGACGGAAATAGCTTTTCCTCTTCACAAGTGCAACTGAGTGGTGGACTGGCAGCTACGTGGTTAACTAGTTGTGCCAAAGGGGTTGTGTTGAATGCACAGAAAAATATGCAGGTCCCAACAGTAAAGGGTTGTCTGTAGGCATGACACTGAGTACAGATGTTGTCTGCAGGTTCGTGCAGAGTGCACCGCGCCAATAAGCACCCAGAGTCGGAATGCACACGAAGGTCTTTTAATTATAGAATTACTTATAGAACTCTGCAGAGTCAGGTACTTGGCCATCTTTCGCAAAGCAAGCACACCTCGAATCACCGTCATTTATACACAGGAAACTTGTGAAAACTCTCTCTTTGGCTCCTTTGGATTGGTTATTACAGCTCACCTAACTTATCTCCACTGAGCTTGTGCATTACAGAGGAATACCGGGGGGGAGGGGGAACAGGAGAGGGGGGACACACACCGAATCCCACATTAGCATAGATTAGCATTTTGACAGGTGTGATTTTTAATGTGCTAATGACCCTTAATGAGAAAAAGGTTACTATAGGTCAGTCTGGAGCTCGTGTTCTCCTTCCTGTTTTTTCCCTTTTAGCCCTTCTCTTCCTTGCTTCTGCTAGCTCAAGGCTACCTGTCTCTCTCCTTCTTTATTTTCTCAGCTAAAAGACTGCACAAGCTACAGGCCTCCCTATTTGCTTCAACATTTCCTTGTTTTTTTTTTTTTTGTTTTTTTTTTCCCAGCTCTGGGACGACACAGGTGTGGTTTGATATTTGCCAGTATAGCTAAAACTCACGCCAGTCTGCTCACGCACAATAAGTAGTAAGATTTAAGGACTGGTTTCATCGGCTTCTTCCATACTAACATCCTTCTTATGTTTTAGATATGCTGTAGTTAAATCAACACTAAGTTACTACTTGTGGAGTAATCGCCTTAAGCGACTAGGCATCATAAGCACACCTCCATCCCAAAAGCTACCCGCCTCCAAGGTGCAACCACCCCTCACTGAGCACGCCCTCGGAATTTCTCACAGCCTGTACCTTTAAACGCAAGTGAGATCATTTCTACCAAGCACAACCAAGATATGCATGACTAGAGTCACTCAAGCTCCACCTTAAAGATAGAAAATAATATCAATTGCTTTAAGAGAAAGGGGATGTTAGGGAAGATACTATCAGGAAGGATTCCTTCTGACATCACTCGACAGGCTGAGCCTCTCACTCCCCCACCCCCACTCCATTGGGACGCCGTGGGGTAAGATCTGAACGCTTGCTTATACCAGGCGTCTCTGTGGAATCTTAGAAATCTCTAGAGTTTTGATGCTTTTTCATGTCTTAATACCTAGGCTGTGTACCTGTGCATTTCATGCATGCTAGCTTGCTTTTGCAGACAGTGAATTTATCACTGACAATCCAAAGAACCTGTGTACCTGTCGCCGTAAGAAATTGCACTTAATTGCATTCTTCCTAGCTGTGAGAGTTCTCCTCGAATGCGACTAGAGCGAGGCCGTACTGCGTTGTTGGTGAATCCGTGACCGTGATAGTTCAGCACCCTGAATCCGACGGGACCCATGATGGTCAATCGGCTACACCCCTTAACGCGACACTACTAGACGAAGAAGATGACAGGGCTTGCATGCACTGCATTAGGCTTTGCATGTGAAAACACCCCCAAATAATTTCACGTACATTTAACGTTTTTAAAGCTACAGCCCTACATAGTTAAGGCATCAGCATTCATTCCTTTGCTTGATAGCAAAGTATGAACATACAGAAGAGTTAAATATTTTCTTTGCATTCTTAAAGGCGATTTTTCAGACTTGGGCTTCAGTTGTTGGAGTTGAAGAAATCAGTAGACATCCTTACTTTTACGTTAAGACCAAAATCTTTATCTAAGATTGTGTTATCTAACGCAACTAAACTCCCACCCCCACATGGTTTTTTTGTAACTTCGCAATGATCTTGCTGCAGTCCCACTCTGATGGTCTTTCAGTAACATGCAAACTGCCGTGGCAGATTCTGTTACAGTGCTTTTCTATTGACAGTGTGCATAACACTCAAGGTAAAGCCCCTCATTTTGCAGTGGGGACATAAAGTGTTTCTTTGGACCCTGCTGCTTCTGTTAGTACTCATTTTTTCACAAACTTGTTGAACCTGAGCCGTGCCTACTGAGCCAACGAATGCTTTGATGACACAGTATTTTGTCAAAGCAGTTTTGCTTCTTGGAGCTACAGAAGCAGCTCTGGCTACGTGATAGGGAATTGTGCTGCATTGGCAAAACCAGACTTAGCTACAGACTTACAACACTTGCTAACTCGATCTATTTCAAATCTCATTTTAACTTTAAAGGACAATCAGTTTTGTGGCTCCTGTCTTACTAATTTGCCTTGTTTTGCATGGAAGGGCAGCCTGTGAATGTTTTGCTTTATTGCATGCTTCAAAAAAAGGCTGAGGAAGAGACTGGAGGAACCTTTGCTATTCTATGGACTTTCCCCCGAGAGTGTGGAATTGCAGGCTACTTGGATGAATGTTCCAATGTGAGTAAGGGAGCAGACCTCAGCCAAAGGAGGTGGAATCCTTGCTTAATAGTAAGTATCAGTGTGGGGACATCTTTGCTTAACGGGAGCCGTTTAAACTCTTCATAGAAACAAAATAAGCTGGACATCTTATGTTTGGAAAGCAGTATGGTTACACAGCTGCTAACATAATGACTTGAGTCTACTGCTCTGCAACTTCAGGTTTTGTTTTCAAGCAGTGCATACATCAGTTTAAGCTTTGGACAAGGAGATTTGCAATGCAAATAGTGATAAACCAGAATCAGCGGCGCTGACGAGTGTCAATTCTTATATGCTGAAATAGCACCTTCAAGAAAATCTGTTTATCTAGCCAGGTAACGGTGTCTCCCTGTAAACATGAAGGAAATGCCAGGAGCAGCCAAACCTCTCTGCTGTCAAAATAAAGAGCAAGTCGAGGCCAACATCATGCCATAGTGCAAAGGCTTGCGAAGAAAGATCATTCTAAGAGGTCTGCAAGAAAAGATGACTTACTTTGTCATAAGTTTGTCAAATAGAATGGACGAGTTAGTAGTCGAGTACCGACTGTGTCCGACTCTACAGCTGCGGCGCAGCTCCAAGTCCCTGTTTTCTCCGTGGACTCGTCTCACAGTTTTTGCACCAGCTCTACTCCTCAATGTTCTGGTGACTGAAACGCAGAAACAAAGTCTTTTGAAACAGTGAAGATGGGATTCTCCTTATTTCACCGTTGCTCTTGTAAAATGGAAACAGACAGACAAAAAAGGCACCCTGAAGTGGATTGAGTTTTCTTTACATTTCAGATCAGAAGTTGGTGTCACAACCACTGCATTCCACTTCTTTATCGCTCTGCACGTTTAAACTGTCTACTTAAAACTGGGACCTGTAGGGAGATTTTTAAAGAGACTGAAAGCTAGCCAGACAAAAACAAACGTGCAACTTTTGTTCCATGCAGGAGGGAAATCTACTCCACTTATTTCTTGGAAAAGTGAGAACAATCAACACCTTTCTCTAAGGTGTTTTCACTCCATTCATGTCAAACTGTATCTACCAGTGCTCAAAACAAACACTAGGACATTGCAAGCCTCTTCCTAAGAGGTGTATGTTTGATTACTCTGTTTATGCATGCAGCACTTCCATTTCCTGCATTAGGATCTAACAGCTCAAGGAGGGAAGAATCGTTTCAAGAGAAACACCCAAACACCACATAACTCAAACTCGTGCTTTTTAGAAAAAAGCCTGCCCATTGTTTGCCATACAGCACCCTTTGGCACAGGTTTGTTGCTTGCACTATCATTAAAAGAGCCAAGAGGACAAGGGGAAGGGAAGAGCTATACCACTGTGCTGCTAGGATCAAATGAAAGCCATGGAGTGACCAAGTGCCATCCTCTTCAGTAACCAGCGTAAATAGGTATCCCGGGGACTTACAGCCACTTACCTGTGCTATATTCTTTTTTTCGTTCCAATTTTGGCTTTCTCAACTGCCTACATTAAGAAAGAGGACAGGGCAGAAAAGGGAGAAAAGACTTGTTGTATTAGACCCATCAAGGATGGGAAATTTCACCATGTTTACAAGCCAGTGCTCCATGGTATACAAAGAGAAGCCTGTAGGCCTCACGCAGGATCCACATCCCAAGTCTGTTGTGTGCCATATACACGCGGTTCTGTATGTACCCACATTTCCTAGCTTGCTCATGTTGAATTCTCAAAATTATGAGCAATAGCACCCAAGTGGAAAAGATACATGTCCTGGTTTCTGTTAGGACAGAGTTAGTTCTCCTCCTAGTAGCGGGTAGGTTGCTATGTTTTGGCTGAGGATGTGTGAAAGGATGTTTAGAAGAGTGCTGATACCACCCCGATGTTTCAATTGCTGCAGAGCAGTACTTACAACAAGCCAAGGACCTTTCGGTGTCTCACTGTCCTACTGGCGATCAGAATCGGCGCACAGCAACAGCTGCGAGGGGACAGACTCAGGATGGCCGACCCCAACTGGCCAAAGAATTCTATGCCTTATGGCAACACGCTGCACCATGGATAGGGCGGGGCAGCCGGGCTGCTAGGGGTTACGCTAGGCACTGGTCAGCGGGTAGTGAGCAACTGCATTGTACATCACTTGTTTTGTACACATTACTAGTAGCAGTACTATCATCATCATCATCATCATTATTATTATTTTCCTGTCTTAATAAACTGCCTTTATCTCAACTCGCGGGCTTCACTGTCCCGTTTCTCTCCCCCATCCCAGAGAGGGAGGTGGGAGGGTTGCAGAAGGGCTGTGTGGTGTTTAGCTGCCGGCCGGGTTAAACCACAACAACACCTCAAAGGGGTTGGGGAAAAAAACAGGTTTGTTTTAGAAAAGCGGAAAACTTTCACTGAGAAGAGGGATTCTAGTTTTAAGGTACTGGTACGCCATCAGCATGCTCATAGGCCTCTGCTGATTTTAGCCGGAGGTTTATCAGGCCACAACTCACTGCACATGCTTTCTCTCTTGCTTTTCAATCTACAAATCAAACAGAGATTGAACATATAGAAATACAGTACCTTGAAAAGCGTCTTCTCTTGACATTTCCCCTCAGTATCGCCATACTTTCTTCAAAGCTGGAGACTGAACACCGCAGGATGCTTTTGCTCATTGATCTTAAACGGTGTCCGTTGAAACATTCAATACTGGGAGAAGAATAATCCTAGGGAAAGAAGGAAACAAGAATATATTTATGTGAACCACGTAGATTCAGATAAAGAAATTCTGCCTCACGCAAGTTTAATTGACCCTCCTGACTTGGTAGTGGGGCAACTAATGGCAGGCAGACACTGAAACGCTGCTGTGCTCAAGAAAAACCTGGAGAGAAAAAAAAAAAAAAAAAAAAAAGCTTTCAAAACTAAAGCTTCCCTTTCCCCACCGTTTTCTTGTGGATAACTTAAGCTTAATATCCTTGGCAAAAAGATATTGCAGCAAAACCTTTCACATAAACTTAGTGTTTCGTGAAAAACTACAACAACAAAACATTAAATTCAATTGGAATTTTTTTTCTTCAATAAATTCAATTGGAATTTAAATTCAAAACTTTTAATTCAGTTGAATTTAAATTAAAAAAAATAAACTAATTAATTTAAATTAAAAAAAATTAAATTCAATTGACTGTTCAGAGGAACAGTCAAGCTTGACATTATACATCCTAGAATTAAAATCTAGTTTGAGTTTTTCTCCCATCTCCAGACCTTGCTAAAGATGCTTATTAGGAGCTCTGTCAAAAAAAGTGAAAGGCTTGTTATATCAAAGCTTCGAACCCTTCTTACTGCCCTTGACCTTCTTCACATTGCTGCTCCTACAAGGGTGAGTACTATCATTTTTAGTACGGGAGGGAAGCTGTGATATCCTTGAGTGAGGGGTCGTTCTGTTTACAAAATGAAGTTCCAGTAAGAGTACATCAAATGAACCAACTTTCTTTGAACTTTAATTCATCACTATATTGAATGAATGACCTCTGGATTTCTCTCTCCCATTTGAAGTCAATTTGAAAACAAAATACCTCTGCCATAAAGAGCCAGGCATCAGAGACACCTGTTGCGCCTCAAGAACAGAGAAGGTATGAACGACAAGAGCAGCTGAATAAAATGCAACTTGCCATTAGAAATGGGTGTACTGGCATCTACAGGTGCCACTGGCATCTCCTCATTTTCATTACTCTCTTCATCTGGTTTCTCGTCTTCAGTAGCAGGGTTCTGCTGTGGTGACTTGGAGTTGTCGCATGGAGCACACGCTGCAGAGGTGCAACCTTGCAAGAAAGAATAGATACCAAAGATCTTCGTCGTGCATTTTCAGTTACAAATGCAGAGACAAGTCTTCAAATCCTTAGCGTTAAAGCACGTACCTCTTTTCTCACGAGATTCTTTAATTGGTTCACAAAGTCGTCCAAACTCTGTATCCGTTTCGTTCCTCACCATTGAATATGCAGTGCCTTCCAAAACATAGGCGCTGTGACGATCTGAAATTTTACACACTTTAACTGAATGTTGTCTACCAACCAATGAAACTGTTTTGATCACAGAAGAAAATTGCTTTCTTCATAGGTTGGTTCCAAAAGGTTCTCTCAGTGAATATTTTCAGCATAACAACATCGAAGTTAATTAAAACAAAAGCACTAGTTCCTTGGGAACACTTATATCACAATTCCATGCCCAAGTAGCAAAATGATAAAATATTTACAGTCTGGACGTCCAAAATCAGCTAATCCATCCGAAGTCTATTGTCTGCACACAGCATTTATCCATCTATATGTTTGACAGATTTTTTAAACTAGGGCTAAAAAGCACATCCTCACCTGTAGATCTTTGATCCGGGTAGTACTCTAAGGCATTGTTACAGATTAGATCGATGTCCTTCAGCTAGTCTCCGGCAGTGAGGTACTGGCGTGAGTCAATTTGAGTCAGAACTGTTGAAAGATCCATCGGCTCTTTAATCCTTGTGGCATAGTCAGGTACCTGCAGATCAAATACAAGCATTCAGAGGTTTTCTTAACCTTGCACACTGTCTACCAAAATTATTCTGAAGACTTTAAATAAACGACTTCCTAAAAACTCTGAACATTTGCGATGCATCAGAAGATGCTGAAATTAACCAGTTTGCTTCTCAAAAATGGAAGGGCTTTTTCATTTTTCATTAGAGCGGCCACGAGAGGACAACAAGAAGTAGGGAGGTCAGAAGCACGTGCATGGTAGAGAAGAAACACTGAGGGTGGGAGATTCATTTCACTTTGCTTCAGAAAATCACAACAGTGAAAGCTGAGCAAGCCATCCGGCATTCTCTTTGTTGTCGACATTGAGGAAAAGGTGCATGAATTGCACCTGTGAAGTACCTATTGCAGGCATCTACTTTAGAATGAGATAACTGGGCCCTGAGGTGCTCATTTCTTCCCTCAGACCAGAAGAGGAGACTAATGACCAGTTCAGATGAGGACATATGTATCTGTCTAGATTTTTCACAGCTCAAGAACCTAGGAGAAAAGGGGAAGAAAAGCCAGTGGAGGCCCACATGAAGACGACTTTGCTGATCCCCAGGTACATTCAAGTTACATCTGTCTTTGAAATATACGCCCCTAGTTTAGGCTTATCTCATAAATTAAGGAGAAAAAGGCATCTAAGCAGCCAATTGGAGGAAAAAGAAAACACACTGCACTTATGGTTGATTCCTATTGAGGAGTTCCAGATGAAACAGAGAACAGGATCTCAAAACTTAGTTTTACAAACTGCTGCTCCTATTCCTGTTCCCACAGGAACTGACAGTCCAAGAAGGGGCTTCAGACTTCACTCAAGTACTCCTGTAAATACTGTTTGTCATTATAAGGAAAGATCTCTGTGCTTTTCAGTGCTGTGACACGCCTACGTATCAAAGCTTTTTCACGAGCAAACTGTGTTGGCATTTGGACTGGCTTTTTAGAATGAAACCAGGGCTTTCAGCGAATAATCCCATAAGACACATTTGAGAGTCAGCAGAAGTAAAAGCACTGCCTCTGCTTCTTGCAAAATCCTAACAGTGCAGCCCTAAAAACAAAGTTGAACCTTCCCCAAAACGCTGAGAAGTATGAACACTGAGAAGTTACAGACACACACGGATCAGCACTACTTTACCTTCTGTGGGTCAACGGGCTTTGCAAATTCCCTGAAACGTCTGTCAGTGGCAAGTCTGTGAGTAACGTCCCTCAAGAAAATTCTAAGGTCACGCAAGGTATCCTTCTCTTCCTCCTCCAGCATCTTTACTTCTTCCTCTTGTGGCTTCTGAGGCTCAGCTGGTGGTGCTACAGGCACAACTTCCAATGTCCGATCAACTTCAATTCATCAGGAAAAATTAGCCAATTTACAGTACTCAAATACAAGCATATGACAAATTGCTGACAGAAAATGACCACCAAAGCAAAGACCAACGAGCTAGTAACTTCGATAGGAAAGTTTTAGATGTACTTCTCATATCCTCCTCACCTCTTTTCTTTACAGGAGGCTTAGCCACTTCATTTAGAATTAGGTCCTCAAAAAAAGGCTGCTCTCTCTGCCCTACCAGGCAACTCAATATTGCACACTTCTCCAAATTCCGTATTAAATCATTTTTGCATCTAAAGCAGAAGGAGGAGAGACATTTCAGATTTAAGGCCACAAAAAACTCATCTTCGATTCCAAAAAGACGAGTACCTTTTCAAATTAAGAATAACCTGAAGAACACAAACTGAAAAAAGTTATAATCCTGGCCTTAAAACGCTACATTTTCACAGGTTGGCACGGCAAATTCAAATATCACCTTTAAGAATCACCTGTAGAATTAAAGCTCGCTGAAGGGATTGTACGCTACACTGGTAAAGTAATGGCTTTCACCACATCCAACAGCGCCTCCTTTGTATTTACTTGCCTTGCTGCAGCCTTTACTTAGAACCTTTATGGCTATAGAGGGAAAAGAAAGGCTTCAGCAGACAAGTGAGGGCTTTTTGCTGAGTTTTTATTTCTCTACCAAAAGGTGTCTGAAGTAGTTAGTACCTCTACGTCTTCCTCCATTTTCAAGTTCTAGTAATAAAAGGTAGGTGAGGAATTTCACTACTTATTTTAGAAGGAATTTACAGCCTGTACAAAAACTTCTGTGGGAACTCAAGCACTTTCAAAGCAGTTGATAATAAACACGTCTAGGTAAGACCCGTTCTCTTCCCCCGATGACTGAGACCAAATCATCAGAATGACAACAGCGTGGTCCTGTTTTGGGCACCTTCCCTTAATGTAAACTCTCAGAAGTCAATGAAGTTCTGCACCTACTTTTACTACAGTTTATTTAGGAATACAACTAGAATTCGATTCCAAAGTTACTTTAGCAGAAATTGGAACTCAGCATTCCAGCTTTGAAAGCTTTGGCCTATATGAAGAAAGAAACTGATTTACTTATTTATTTTTAATCAAAGTGTTTAAATTCTCTACTAAATTGCATTATTAGCAGTTTACCCAACATAGCATGGAATGGCAGACTGTCAGAAGAAATCTCTTCAGTAAAAACATCCTCTTGTCATTTCAAGCACTTCATATTCTTGACTGAACCACTTTGTAGCAATCAGAATTATTGTATTAATTTATTATTTGCATGTGTGAGAAGGGGGTGAAAGTCACTTGCTTGACTCAGAAAAAACCTTAAGCAGATGCTTTCACAGTATTCTTTTTCTCTAAGCAAATTTTAAGTGATTTGTTAGGGTGACTGAGTAATAACAGCATGCATTTAAGAAAGCACAGCATTTTGATGTTGAAAGCATTCATAAATTACAAGACACTGAAGAAATAGTAAGAAAAGTATTGACAAATACCTCTTCTGGGAGATCTGAGTGACGTACATCAGACGGAGCAAGCAGCAAAACTGGCGAAAATGCTGGAATGTTACGTAGTAGAGTTAGAAAAGTAAGTTTCAAGGCAGGTCCAGCGTTGTCCCACCATAAATGGATATCTGGGACATAAATTGTGCTTGGTGCTGTCTTCTGAGCATTTCGGATCAGCTAGTGAAAAGGAAAGCTTGCGTAAGAAAACTAAAACACGTACAAGAACCTCTTAATACATAGCTACATAGCCATCTGACTGCCCCATGAAATGAAACTACGTGAACAGAGTGGCAAGCATCCTATCACATAAGGAATTTCTCTGTGCACCCTTTCAGATTATCAGTATTCGGAGAACTCTAGTCAGAAGATGGGAAGGATATATTCAGGCAGTGGCTAGACACCGTAGCTATATGGCCACAGCCACAATCATCGCATAACAAAGAAAGGAAATGTCCCTCTTAAGGGACACATCAGTATTCAGTCGTGTAACATGTCTGTCCTTACTTGTATGGCTCTCAAACGTTTCCACTAAAGGTAAAAATATTTTAACGTAGTGATGCCAAACAAGAAAATGGATTTCCTGCCTAAAAGTAAAAACACCAAATCTGTTCATTTTTTCTAGTTAAAACCACATCACCGTGCAAATGAAGTGTTTTCTGAATGTTAATGCTTTTATTGCACATACTGCAACAGCACAAGTTGTGCATGTCCGTGCGAAAACAAAATAAACAGAAGCCCCAAACCTTGGTTGCCTTACTAATATAATTTAGAAGAAGGCTACAAAAAGTAGCCGACATGCAGTCTGATACAGAGCCATCTACCGGGAGCACACAGTCTTAGGAGGCAATGAGAACTACTTTCTGGATCCCAGTGACATGAACAGCATTTCTTTCCACAAAGAGATGTTTATTAGCAACACCGCCCAGCTTCCTGAGCTGCTAGCAACAGCCTCACTGTAAAACTGGGTATGGAAAATGTCGACATGTACAACATCCAGATTGTTTGTGGTGCTGTCTAAAAGAAAAGGGGATTTTCAGACAGAAGCAAACATCCCAGCACATTAAAACAAGGCCACCTCCATTACCAATGAATTTTGCTCACCTTACTTGCAACTCGATTGATCTTTTACATACAGTCAGTGAATCTGATGAGAAGAAAAAGAAAAAAAGGTACCTGTCCGCAGATTTCTTCTGGCGGTGCAACGTTTGTAAGCAGAACAGAAAGGTCCAGGGTGTGAACGGGAAACTTCTCCAAAGCGTGCAACACCACGGGTGCCACGTAAGAAACCTGGCCATACCCTTCTTTTCCTACTATTAGCAGACAGGGCTGGCATGATGTTGGTTCCCAGAAAGCACTCCTAGAACAAGAGTTAAGAAAACAAGTTTATAGATGAGGTGCTGAATAGACACACAGATGTTCCAAGTAATTTTCCTATAGACTTTCTTTTCCCTCCCCAAATAATCCAAATGGCAGCGGTACATTAAATACATGTAAGATTTCCAGTTAAGTTATTCACTCATTCCAATTGTTTCATCTTCTTCCCTTTGTTTCATCTTCTTCCCTTGTGTTTCCTATTCTTTACTAAACCAAGACTGCAAATTAATATCCCTGCAATCTTGCTTTACTACTAGGAAATAAATTGGTGAGGAGCTTTTGTTTCCCCACTACAATCAGGCTGTACCTCTGCTGGCTTAAATCAAAGATGCTAGAGACATAGCCTTGCTCTAAAGCACAGAAAATCTTCTGGACAGCACAGCAATAGAAACGGAGAAAAATAACTGATCCAGCTGTGACAACATGATCTAACTTTCCAACTGTGGGCTTGCATGACTTCCATACTAAAATAGCACAAGATTAACACAACTTGGTGGCTTAACAAATAAAGACACCATTCAATTTTTTCTCAAGGTGTTTTAACAAGCCCTTTCTCAGTTTTCTTTCTGCTACATAATTCACTACTGGTTTAACAATCCTGGAAAACAGAAGGGCAAAAGGTGGCAACACAAACCCATAAAGTTGGGCTATTTTTAGCTAAAAGGACAGACTGCACATTTATGTGGTCTTGAGTCTTTCAAAGAATGCCATGGATTAAGTCAACGTGTTCTGGTAGTCTACGGATCACTTTGGCTTACGAAGAGAAGCCTGGGCTTTTCAATTTGGTCATTCAGAGCAACTTCATTACAACTTTAGTCCCTCCACCCTTTCTTCTTGTGAATACCAAGCACCCCTTCAACACACAAACTTGATGTTGTCCCTTCCTCTACCACCCCTCGCACTTTTAACAGCTGGAACTGTTTACAAAGACTCAGCAGACCTGAGAATTTAAACGTAACAGGGATCTATCTTTCTTTACCTGCTGAAACAGAGGCGTTTTTTCTCTGGTCCGTCAGGCATTCCATCTTTTAATTCATCTCCAGAAACCAAGGATGCGTCGTCATCACTGTCAAACATATCATCTTGTAAAATAGGATTGAAATGCTCTGAAAGGCAAAAGAGGTTTGTTAACTTTCCTGAATAGCCTTTGTCTCTTTCTCTTCCATTAATACAGCTTCTAAATCAGTGCCAAAACCCTTTCTTCATTTGAGAGCACACACTGAAAGCTATTTCCTAGAGTTCAGCCCACCACAGATCTAAGGAGATGGCACAAGGCCCTACAAAGCTCTACTAAGTCCCACTGATGTGTACATATAAGGTATGCTACTCTTGGTGATTTTTTTCTCCCCCTTAGAATAAAGGAGATTACAAACACTTTCTGCAGTTGCTAAATAGCTAAAAAAAAAAACAAACAAGACCATTTCTTTCTGGAGGAGGTTCCCACAATGAAAGCATGGGGATAAAGGATGTGATGGCCACAGAATTCCATTCATCTAGTAAGTATCAATGCTAATTGATCTCACGTGTATAGTACGATCCACAAACATTTAAATTAGGAGACTGGTTAAAAATGATGATAGCTAAAACAATATTTAGCTTAGACCAGGTATACTTGTATCCTGGTCCTGACATTCTTCAGAAAGGAATTAGAAACATTGACCTAGAAATGCTTCCCCTCCAAAGATCTGAGTTTTGATTTTTTAAAGAAAAATAGGTGCCTTATACTTCAAACCTCAAGTCAACCTCTACAAATGCTAATTATCTTAGCTGCCGTCAGAAGCAGCATGCTTCAGTAGAGAACGCATTGTCCTTTACTGTGTATTGATCATTCAGAGCTTCCATTTGGCATTTCAGTTTCGAATCCACAATAAAACCTATGCGTTATATTCCAGACTTGCCCAAAAACAAGACACGCACATGCAAATAATAAAATTCTACCACCATTATGTCTGAAAGCTGTAAGTTGATTGCACAAACCACAAGTTTTTGCTTTAGCAGAATTATAAAGAAGTGGATGCTGTGGTTATACCTTGCTGTCGGTCCTCCTTCAGTGCAAGCTGTGCATGCGGGAAGATCTTCTGCACAACTTGTAAAATATTCTCTACTGATCTTTGAAAAAGTGGCTTGAAAATGGGTGATAGTGCTTGTACGGGCGAAGTCTCGATCCGGTTTGAAGCTGGAACAACCTTCTTCATAGCCATGAAAAAGTCCTTCGCTTTTATTTTAATAGAATTAACATCTAGCTGCAATTTCTCCCTACTTGCATAAATCTGAGGATAGCATCGGCGTAGAGAGCACAGCACAGCTTCAGTACAGAGGGATTTGATATCTGCACCACAGTATCCTAACAAACAAAAATCAAACGTTACATCAGTCAAGGCCCAGGTTTACAACATGCAACATTTAAAGAATTTGTAATGCCAAAACCAAACAGCTTAACAGGGAATTCAAAGTGCTACCGCTTGTGAGGAATGTTTTAACATTTCGTGTCCATAAAGAACAATTCTGTTTGAATCCTGTCTGCCTCTGGGCCCTGCACTGGCAATTTAATTCTTGAACCACAGATGCAGTGTGTCCCAGTCTCCCCCTCATTCTAGTCAATTTATCAAGTCTTCAGAAAATACTCCTCAAATTTATGAACCTGTTAGCTTTTGTTATTCCGGACTTCTATTTCTAACAGTTACAGCCTTTTTTTTCCTGTCTTCTTCGAGATTAACTTAACACTGCTATAGATGTGACTGTCCCTGTGAATGGCTGGGGAAGAATGTTTTAATTACTCGTGAAGTGTCAATAAGAAAGCTATTTGTGTTTGATGTCTGGGAGTTTCATAACAACTGATAACAACTAGTGACTGTTATGGGATACTATGCAGACCTTTGGTATCTGGCCAGGGGGCCAAGAGATTAAGAGGAAGAAAAAAGAAGCTGAAGGACGGCTGGGAGACAAGACCTGCAGAAAATGTTCTATAAACTTGGTACAGTGCCAAAGGAGTACAAACAGGAAGGACTTGGAGAAGAAGACTACGAGCCTTCAGCATGAAAGACCCCTAGAGACCCCCAGAGAAGACTGATGCGCATGCTCCAGTAGGAGGGACTGGACCCCGGAGGCTAATTATAATAATCTAATTTTTTTGGAAGTAGTAATGAATATGTATTAGTCTAGGAGCAAAAAATCAGCTGCTTGATGTAACTGGTGTGTGCCCTGGTGGAGCGGAGACTCTCAGTGCACCCAGCACTGTTTGCTTACCTCTATTCTTTTATATTCTTCTAATAAATCCTATTTTTTTATTTAATCCTAATTTGAATCCTGAGCCATTTATACCACTCTCTGCAGGGAAGTTTCATGTTGCTCACTGCCTGATATCCTGCGCTTATGCAGCTGAAGCAGACTCCTCATCAAAAACTATACTCTTGAGGAAGATGCCCCAGAACCATTTAATGTTCTCAGACAACAAGAGGAACGACAACAAAGAGTAAATAGATGAAAGCATCTCACTCTGATTGCTATGAAGGCGTGCCAGCTGCCTCGTTGACTAGTTGTGCAGCAAAGCACAAGAGCATGGGTACTGCCTGGTACAAGCTAGGTTCTTTACAACTTGGTCACAAGCAAGAATCCATTTTGATTTCAGTCTTACCAATGCATTTCTCAGCTAGTTCATCAAGCAACATGTCCGGTGGCTGAGGGGTCCAGTCACTAGTATGAATCTTGACAATTTCTTTTCTAGCCTGGAAGCAAAATCATTGCATTTTCGCTTGTCCCAAGTTTTCCTTAAAAATACCAACAAGAAACAAACAAACCAAAAAGCAAACAAACAAACAACAAAAAACAAAACAGTCCTCCCTCAAAACCCCTCATCTACTAATACACTTTTCTTACTTGCTCAACTTTCAAGTATTTTACAGTTATTTAATATACACTCTGCATTGTCAACCAGGAAATTGAATATTTCTTATTTGTTATACTGAACTTTTTCTAGGAACCTACAGTGAAAGAAAAGGCATTTATAGCTTCAATAACAAGTTTCCAAACTACGAGACCTAAGGACCCAGAGGAAAATACTGTAATGAAAAATTTATCCAGAAACATTTCTTTGCTGTCCAAAAAACTTCTCTAAAACTTAGCAAGCTTTCATTGGGACAGTCTCATTACTTCATCACATTTGCTTTCCAGTCAGTAAATTCACAGAAAGCACTTCTGGCACAATGCTTCCAATTGCTACAATTGCTATAAAGAAGAAAAGAATTATGACTCAAACTACTACCACTGATCCGGGGCACAATCAAATGCAAACACGTCCCCTATTCACTCATAAGTGAAGGATTGAGACCAAAAACACAACTTCATGATGAAAGCGCCCAAGTGGACTAAATAATTAAGCAAACAGGTACAACTTTGGGAATTAAAGGTTTGATTATAGAACTAACTACTTGGTGGTATCATCCTGACCATATATATCCAGTACCAGATTTGCCCTCCATGGAACAGCGCAGTGTCTCCACATATCACTCTTTCGTTCAAGTTGTCAATTTTTTTTCCTATAAAGTTGGACTTTGCCATGGTAGCACTAACGTTGAATTTAAGTTCTCACCTCTTTATCTGGCAAGTTGAAGAGGAACTCTCTGTCAAAGCGTCCTGGTCTTCGTAAAGTAGGACCTATAGAATCCAGTCTGTTGGCAGCTCCAATTACCACGATCTCTCTTCTGTTATCTATGCCGTCCAGAAGGGTCAGAAGAGTTGAAACAATGGAACAAATAGAAAAATATAAGTTTTACTTACTGGTTCAGTAAATTTTGTTACATTCCACATGACTTTCTTCCATGAGTAGTCATAAAGGACAAGCTTTTTAAGGACAAGACTCATTTTAAGACATAAAAAATAGGTAAGTTAACACAGACCACATGCTGATATCAGGCTTAGTAAATTGGTTTCTACTATCGTTTAGAATCACCTGTTTTGGCATTGAGTTACAAGTTTTCAGGATAAATTAACATGTTCACAGTAAATTAAACAGGTCATCGTCCTTTTTTTTTTTTTTTTTTTTTTCCCAAAGATCAAGCAGATTTTATGTAGGTGCAAAACTGTAATACCTATGAATGTGGTCTTGTTTACTGAAGCGCACAGGAGCGAGACCATCTATCTCATCAAAGAAAATAATTGAAGGTCGCATCTGACAGGCCTAGCAGGAAAACACTGAGTAAAACAGCATTATTTAAAGGAAAAATGCACAAAAACATCATGGTTGGAATGTCATCTAAACTAGATTTTTCACTTTAGCCTCTGGGACCTCTACTGATAGAGCTACTGGAGTATCTGGCATGACTAACAGAAGACAGCAGTCTGTGTCAACCCACTGTATCCGGGTGACAGGAAGCAAATTGTTCCAGTAGTTCTTACAGCTGACATTCACAGCAGAAACACTGGCATTTCCATTTCAGGGGGAAAAAAAAAATAACAAAATACAAAAAAAGAGCAAGTGCTACTTAAAAACGTTGACCACAGAAAATAATGGTTTCAACTCTGACAGAATACACTGTGCATTTCAACCTTACCTGTTCAAATAACACACGAAGTTGGCGTTCTGATTCCCCCACTTATTTTCTCACGCAGTCCGAAGCATTTCTCAGAAAAAATGATATTTTCCTGTCACTTCGACTATATTCACTGGCAAGTGCACGATCAACTAGTGTTTTCCCTGTTCCTGGGGGCCATAAAATAGACAACCTCTGCAATAAAAAAGATCCAGATAGGAAAAAAAACATCATGATGAGTACCTCCTACAACCATCGTCTCTAGAACAAACTCGTCTTTCCTAACCAAAACACGTCATGTACAAGACAGCAGTAATAGCTGAAGTGTGGGTAGAGGCAGAACAGATAGAAGTTCCGCGTTTTTACAACATTTCACAAGAAAATTCATTTTTTTCACCCAAAGAAATGAATAAGGAGGTAACTCAAACGTATAAAAACTTCAAAAGAGAGCATACTGTCCCAGAAGGACACTTCCAAAACTGCTGACAAACAGGGTGATTACAGCAAACCGGAGCCAAACGGGCAAACTTCAGCACAGAATCTGAGAATGGGCTGAATGGTGAATCACCAGTTCATTCTGCAGCAATAAACTGCATATTCTTGCTTTCACAATATGCAGAATCTGATAGTAAAGCATTTAATGCTCCTTTCAAAAGCATTAAGTTACTGGGTTTGGTCTCTCAGACCATCTATTGCTGATGGCAAGTGAGGAAGCCTAAAGCCGGAAGGAAAAGCGATGCCTTAGCACTCAGAGGAAAAAAAAAAAAAAAAAAAGAAAAAAAGAAAGCAAAAGTAGGCAGGAAAAACAACTGGGCTTCCAGGCAACATATTACAATTGACTTCCACACTAGATAATCCCTTCTTGCTTACAGACTAATCAAGCTGACTTGTACATAAAACTGAGAACAAAACCACTCCAACCCAACTAACCCAACTTTTTAAAAACACCAGATGGTAAAACTTACAATTTTCAGACATTGCTTATATTTTTAACCTACAAATATTCTGGATTTTATCCATTTTTAAGAAACCACTTTTTGCTACTACTAAAACAAATGTTCACCGCTGCCAAAAATGGTTGAAGCACGGAAGCATATTGATACCTTAATTGAACTTTCTCCTGAAAACAGCTGACTTACGATTTATCACTGTCATGAGTTACCTTGGGGGCTGAATATTGAACTGCTGAAAAACTTCTGGATACAGGACGGGAAAAATCACCATCTCTTTCAAAGCTGCAATGTGTTCCGAAAGACCACCCACGTTCTCAAATCCAATCTAAAGAGAAATTCAACACCACAGAGTTTGTATGTTAAAGAAAGCAGCAACCTAGATCAAGGTTTCATCAGAAATTATCTCAGCACAACGCAAACATTCTGGGCAATTTTTGAAGTTGCTTTAGAGAAAACCATCAACAAAGGTAGTTGTAGATGGCACACTGAGATCTTTCAGAATCACTGGAAACACTCGCTGACACGATGATTAGTTTACCACTTACCGCATTATCTATTTGCATTGCATCTCCCTGACTTCCTCCAGCTTTCTTTTGATCCCTCTGAACTCTCTTTAGGTCCCGTTTCTGACGTTTCACTCGAAAAGTCCTGATTTGAATTAAGGAGAAGTTATAGGGCTTCTTTTTCTTTAAGATGCAGCTCGAAGATTTTTGTTTTTCATAATAATGCCAAGCAAATGTAGAAGACATTAATTAATATATTAGAAGACCTAATTAATTGACATAAACTTACACAGTTACATTTAGATAAACTTAAACATGGCTAAATATTCATTTGAAGGAGATTCATCCCTCCCCTATTCTCTACCGACAGCAACCTTCTTGGAGATGTGCTCTCGCCGTCCTCACTGCTCTCACCACCCTCCTCCGTATCACACGTGCTAAGCAAGGGAGATGAGCAAGAGGGTGTAGAATCACTGATGTCATCTGCACGTCTCCGTCTGCAAGCAAGCATATAAACCAGAAAGTTAAAAAGAAAATAGAGCAGATACTAAGTAACACCAAAAATTAAGGGAATTCTATCTCAAAATTGCCTCTGAGATCTATTTTCCAGTCCACTGTACTCCTTAGGAATCTGATTTCAAAGGCCATGACATGATTTTCCTCGTGACAACTGTCTGCTTTCAAGAATGCTCAACAAAATATTGGCAATCAACAGCATTCTCTACGCACTAACTGCTTACAGAATCCAAAAAGCCTTTATCATTACTAAGGCAATTTATGATTTCATTTAGATCTTTTATTGTTTAAGGTTAACTGCATATAGAAACATTAGTTGATTCCAAACAGAAACTAGAGTCAGTATTTGAGTGATAACTTTTTTTTTTTTTAAATCTAACAAAACTTCCATAAAGCCTCTCCCTCTAAATCGAATAAAATTATTTTCGGTTTTAAGAAAATCCTTTGTATCCTTCAAGATTAAATAGTCTGACTAAGATTTTTAAGGGGGGATTCCGGCTTCAGTTCCAGAACCAAAGAATTTCAGTTACAGAAACTCAGACACTACCTCCATAATCATCTTATCAGCGACCCACAAATATTGGATTTAAAAAAGAAACCAACTTAAAAGTATCCACCTCCTCCCCTCCAAATAGTTCTTTCCTCTCTATCCTCAGACTACCAAAGTACTGATCATAAACTTACTCTGTAATTACCACTAAACTGAAAACCCGTTGAAGCATTATGCAGTAAAGAGACTGACAGCTCTACGGATAAGTAAGAGCTATCACTAGCCATACACCAACCTGGCACGTCTTCTATATTTTTGTGACCCAGCATTTTCAAGTGACTCTTTCTGTCTGACAGAACACGGCTGGCCCGAGTTAGTCCTCTCTCGATCTCTTTGTCTTACTGAAAGGAAAGAATTTAGAATAATGATACAGATACATTTAAGAGAGGAGGATATCAAAAGAAAAAGAAAATGCCACGTGTTTCACTCATCCCTAATTCCAGAAGAATTTTTAACTGTTTTTGCTTTTCATCAGTGCATGGTACAAGTGGAAAACTACGCCCTGTTTAAAGGTGAACTGAAAATCACAAGAGCAAGACCATTAAGTGTGATTAATTACTGTTATAGCAAGGATACATAGCACTAAGTACGCCAAACAGCAAAGAAAGACAATGTGCACAGGACACACGTGTCTGATAAAAACAGGGAAGTTCATGTGCAGAATGAAGGTACAGAACTGAAATAGAACTGTGTGCGCAAACACGTCTTTGCATTCAAAAATTCTATCTCACTTATGTGCAAGAAATAAGGTTTTAAGAGAAACTGTGCGTTCAACCTACTTTCCATAGGAGCTTGGTAGCGGTCAACAGGTTTACTCTGTCGAAGGTTGTAACGCCTTGGAACATCTTCACCACCATTTTCTTTGTTCTCACTTCCTCTTGATGTTTGTACTGTACCACAAAATGACACCGAATCATTAAGTACTTTTGCAAATTATATGAAATCCAAAATGCATTACACAGATGCCTGTCAGTTTTAGTATTAGCATTATTTTAATGACACAGTGGATCCTGCAAAACCTTAAGATGAATTTATGCAAGTCACGTTTCAGAAATCACAAATCCTAGCAGATGAGCATGCATCTGGACATTGTTCTGTGCTCTCTGAAACTGCTGATGGACTTGTCGTCAGCCTCAGTGTTTAACAACAGGCAAAATTCTGTCATATTGCTTAGCTAAGATGCAGATCTTCTGAAAACAGCTATTTCAGAAAGTCACTTCTTAGTTTGAGAAAGTATTTAATGGAAAGGGTTTTAATAATCTGCAGTGCTAAGACTAAGCGTAGTAATCTAAGTCCAAGTCTAGCTCTGCCACAAATTCTGTGAGCAATAATGGGCCAGACACAGGCTTGAAGCTCACCAATGAGAAAACAATGCCAAATGCACATAAGCTTAGGCCATTAGCTTCTGTCAAGTAACCTGAAGTTGTTTCATGAAAGATGGTAAAAAACACAAGAACCAGAGTGCAATCATCTACTGGGTTCTGGTGAATATCCTCTCACGTTAACAGCAGGACACCGAGGAAGGAACGTACATACTCCGTTCACCTACCTGTTTGCCACAAGGACTTATCTTTTTTTCTTGGAAAGCACTGCCCTCTCTGGTTTTTATTTTTTAACCCCAAAGGTTGCATTGCTTTCTGAATGCGAGGTAGGTGCCATGGGGTATACAGACAGCACACGGAAAACTGAGCGATCAGGAAATGAGTTTGTGATCACTACCATCTCCAGTCCTTGGTGTTCCAACACTTCTATCACAAAAGCATGAATTTCTCTGCTTTATTGCTCCTCTAACCCTTTCCTTTGTTCCAGTAACTTCCTTTATAACAACACCGACACTTTCCTCACTCTTTTCTGGCGTATTTTTCATTATAAAAGTATAGTCTAGCTCTTTCCTGATTTAAAATTGTAGTTTGCATTTTGATCATCAATTAATTGCCCCGGGCTCATTTCCCATTCAACGTGCTATTTAAAATTCCTCTCTACAAGTCTCTACTGCGCAGCTCCCTGAAACCCACACACTTTAACCAAGCTTCTCCCTCTAGACTGGCGCCCGCCTTGTATTCAAGCTACTCTTATTAAGACTTTGAGCTAATGTTTTCCTAACTAAACCTCCAAAGGAGTCAACTCTGCTTCTCCCTTACTAGTCCATGGCCCAGCCATTCTTCCTCTGAAGAACTTCCCTCGGGTTCCCACCTGCCACTGTGCATCTCTCTGCTCCTCTGGGCCTCTGAAGGGAGGAGCAAAGTATTTTCTGGGGCTCAGCCTCCTCTCACTGTCTCTCTGAGCTCCTTTGCAGGTGTGCAGCTGAGCTCTATCACATAATCTAACTCATCAGCTATCTACTGCAACACCCTTTTCGGTCCTTAAGTACACTCTTGCCCTCTTCTGATCTGTTTAGAAAGCTCCTACGAGGATGATCTAATTTACTGCCTTAAACACAACTAACATTCTTCTTAAAAACTGTAAGTTTTCCCATCACTTCCAAGTTCATACAGTCTTTCGTGGCTTAACCTCATTCCACAAGACCTTGTCCGGGGAGAGGAGAAAAAAAGTAATAGAAAAAAACCCTAGGGGTCAGCCTTGTCGAGGGAAATCGACAATTCCCGTCTGTTACTATTGCAACAAGAAGAGACACGTTCAGAGGAAATATCATAAGCAGGAACAAGATGAGAAAATATTCAAAGAAGAATAGGGGTGTCAGGGGCTATATCTTCTGGGGACTTCAACATCAACAGAGCCGTTGATAAAACTATTAATTGGTCCCCATAAAGAGGAAGTCTTATTTTCAGTAGACACAGGGGCTGAAAAATCCACTATTCAAAAACTTCCAAAAGGAATAGAAGAAGGGAAGAGTTGCATGTCTGTAATAGGGGCAAAAGGAGAGCCCTTTAAGGTACCTGTTTTGAAAGATGTAGAGACAGAAACAGATAAAAAAATCTGTCTTAATGATTTACTTTTGCTCGCTGAAACAGAGTACAATTTACTAGGAAGGGATTTGATTTTAAAATTAAACTTAAGCATTCAAAGCCAAGGGGATAAATTGCAGATTAAATTATACACTTTGACACAAAAAGACGAAGAATTCATTAACCCTTCAGTGTGCTATAAGGAAGGGGAAATTGGAAAAATAGAAATGGACCCCATAAATGTTCACATCGTTCAATGTTCACATGGATCCACATCGTCCAATTAGAATTAAACAATACCCTATACCAATGGAGGGTCGAAAAGGATTAAAACCCATAGACTTCTGGAAAAAGGAACTCTAGAACCGTGTATGTCACCTCATAATACACCCATCCTCCCTGTAAAGAAATCGGATGGGTCATACAGGACCTGAGAGCTGTAAATCAGCGAACAGTCACTAAATTCCTTGTGGTGGCAAAACCTTATACTTTACTAAGTCATATCTCTCCCAAACATACTTGGTATAGCGTAATAGATCTGAAAGATGCCTTTTGGGCCTGCCCTCTGGATGAAAAATCCAGAGATTATTTTGCTTTTGAGTGGGAGGACCCTGAAACGGGACGGAAACAACAATTAAGGTGGACCGTGCTACCACAGGGGTTTACAGTCACCAAATCTATTTGGACCAACTTTAGAAAAAGTTTTACAAGATTTTGCATTACCCAGGGAGGTAAAATTATTGCAGTATGTGGATGATCTATTAGTAGCAGGAGAAACTGAAGAGGGAACCCGAGAAGCTCCTATGAAATTGTTCAGTTTCCTGGGAGAAAAGGGATTCAAGGTGTCTCGATCAAAATTACTAAGTATTTTAAAATACTTACTATATATAAATAAAAATAAAGTAAATACTAAGTATTTACAAAATTACTAAGTATTTTACTTCCTGTTCAATTTGTGGAACAGGAAGTAAAATACTTAGGACATTGGTTAAGTAAGGGAAAAAAGAAGTTAGATCCTGACAGGGTATCTGGGATCCTATCCTTAAGACCCCCACAAACTAAAAAGGAAATCCAGCAAATATTGGGATTATTAGGATACTGTAGACCATGGCTTGAAAGCTACAGTGAAAAAGTTAAATTCTTATATGAGAAATTAATTAAGAACCAACTTAAGTGGTCTGCAGAAGATAATCAACAATTTGAAGAAATAAAAGAGGCATTAATACAAGCACCTGTGTTGAGCCTTCTGGATCTGGAAAAACCTTTTTATCCCTTTGTGAACACATCAAACCAGGCGGCATATGGAGTTCATACTCAAGACTGGGCAGGAATTAAGAAACCCGTGGGGTATTGTTCTAAGTTACTTGGTCCAGTAAGTAGAGGGTGGCCTGCTTGTCTCCAAGCTTTGGTCGCTACGGCATTATTAATAGAGGAAGTTAGAAAGATCACTTGTAATGCTCCCTTAAAAGTGTATACTCCACACAACGTCAGAAGTGTCTTACAACAGAAAGCAGAGAAATGGTTAACAGACAGCCAGATCCTAAAGTATGAAGCTATACTAATTGACTCCCCTGACTTAGAACTAAGGGTAAGCTCTGCTCAGAGTCCAGCACAATTTTTGTTCAGAAAACCATCAGAGGAATTACAACATAACTGTTTAGATATAATTGAGACCCAGACTAAAGGAAGACCCGATTTAAGAGATACTGAATTAGAGAAGGGAGAAGCACTGTTCATAGATGGCTCCTCCTGAGTAGTGGAGGGAAAAAGAAAATCAGGATATGCAATAATTAATAAGCACCTGGAACCTGTGGAATCAGGACCCTTGAGTCTATCATGGTCAGCTCAGGCTCATGAGCTGTATGTCCTATATAGGGCCGTGGAACTATTAAAGGGGAAAAGTGGAACTATATATACAGATTCTAAATATGCATGTGGGGTGGTTCATACCTTCGGAAAAATTTGTGAAGAAAGAGGTTTCGTTACTACTCAAGGGAGGAATCTTATACATCAACAATTAATAATAAAAAATTTAAGGGCATTAAGAGAACCAAAAGAAATAGCAGTGGTACATGTAAAAGGACACCAAAGAGGATTAGATTACCACACCAGAGGGAACAATCTAGCAGATAAAGAAGCTCAGGAAGCAGCCTTGAGAACTCAGGCTGCTAAAATTAATACAGTACAGGAGGAAGAAAGACGAGAGGGAGAAGAAAAAAAGTTTACTCCTGAAGAACAGACAAAACTGGAGAAAACAGGTGCTAGATTAGAACAAGGAAAATGGACATTGCCAGACGGGCGAGAGATATTACCACAAGCTTATGCAAGGCAAAGATTGGAACGTTTGCATACACAAACACATTGGGGTACAAAAGCATTAAGTAATCACTTACTTCAACAATTTGGTTGCATAGGGGTATTTGAAATAGCAAAGCAAATCACACAAGGTTGTTTAACTTGTCAGAAGATAAATAAGAAAGTGTTTTGACAAGCAGCCGCGGGAGGAAGAAAAACAGCTTATAGGCCTTTTGAGAAAGTACAAGTTGATTTCACTGAATTGCCCATGGTAGGGAGGATAACGTATTTATTGGTAATAGTATATCATTTAATACAATGGGTAGAAGCTTATCCCGTAGCACCAGCTACGGCACAAATGGTGGCAAAAAATTTATTAGAACACCTGATACCTAGATATGGGATAATCCAGTACATTGATTCTGATCAGGGCACACACTTTACTTCTAAAATAGTAAGATTATTGTGTCAATCATTAGGTAATCCATGGGAATATCATACTCCATGGCACCCACAAAGCTCAGGAAAAGTAGAGAGAATGAATCAAACAATGAAACAACAATTGGCTAAATTAATGATTGAGACACAAATGCCCTGGACAAAATGCTTACCATTGGCACTTCTAAACATAAGAACTAAACCACACAGTGAGACTGGATTATCACCATATGAAATGTTATATGGTATGCCTTATTCACAGGGAATGCCTCTGGGAAACAATGTAGTTGAGGATTGTAGTATCCAGAAATACGCAATTACTATTGGGAAAAGATTGCAAGAGCTAAGAGAAATTGGAAGAATGGCTCAGACACCACCTTTAGGGTTTGCTATTCATCAAATACAACCAGGGGACAAGGTCTTAATAAAAACTTGGAGGGAAGAATCATTACACGCCCGGTGGAAGGGACCATACCTTGTTTTACTTACCACTGAAACAGCTGTGAGAACAGCAGAAAGGGGTTGGACCCATGCATCTAGAGTAAAAGGACCAATAAATACCCGAACTTGGAGGGTTGAGTCTGCTCCTGGGGAACTGAAATTAAAGCTAAAAAAGAACTAATGTTCTGGCAATAAGGCTCTGCATAAATTAAGAATGCCAGAAGGAGGGGACAAGCCTGAAGGGAAGAAAGGGAGAAGGCAAGACCGGGGCAGGACCCTCCACTGTGGTGTGTATAGTCTACCAAGGGAGGCAACCCCTACGGGTATTGACTGCCGAGTGGGAGGGCCTCAACCGGACTTCGCCCACACTAAAGCCAGGTTGTCCCAGGAAAAAGAAACAAACAAGCAAACAAAAATATATTTATATAATAAATATGATTATTATTATTATTTTTTAACCTATTGTAATTAGTTTTCCAGGAGCTGGATCACCCTCAAAGGCTGAACAGTAACCCAAGCTCAAATAGATCCTTGAAGTGGGCCCAACCCCTTGATTGGAGGCATTTCTCACACCCCCACGATAACCCCTGGATGACGCAGAAGGATGTTATACTTCCTGGTACTATTTTTACAGGGGCAATTAAGCCACGGGAATAACTTGTTCATTCTGGGGGAAGAAGTGGCCAAGGCTTTTAACCTTAGCAATTGCTGGGTTTGTGGGGGATCACAGGGAACTGAAAGTTGGCCCTGGGTAGCTGGCCCGGTTGAACCTAAGTGGTGGGTTAGTAATTTGAGTGAAGTTCATAATGGTACACAATTCTGGAAAGAGGAAGAAGGCCCATGGCAATTGCACTTGTCAGAGCAGGGTATATACTGTTTAACCAGAACAGGAACAGTAAAGGTGGGAAAAAGCTTTTGTAAATGGACTCTATCTCCCGGATATGATTGTACTGATCCTGAATGTGGACCTATAAACTGTACATCAAGTAAAGGAAAATGGAACGCTACACATGTCCAGCTGAAAAATGGGACTTGGCTGAAATGCTCATATAAGAAATTTTTTGGACCTGGATGCGAAGCCATGGCAAGAGCACAATCAAAGGGACAATTTGACGTTCAAATCCCGAGTTGTCAGCGTGATAACACCACTAGGGAGCAGCATGTGGTAAGAGTCTACTGCTGGAGGCGGCAAGATGAGAATGGGACAGAAGTGTTCTTTAAACATTTCTGGTCAGCTCGTGGTATGACAAGTCGTGAAGGAGAACTTAGTTGTAATTGTGAGTGGGAATCTAGTGCGGGAGCTTGGAGGTGTATATATACAAGTACTAATGGGGCAAACATTGTAACAGGACCACTTGGTAACAAAAACCCTTTGTATTTTCACACCCCAAGGAATAAAAGAGAATGGGACTGTCCTTTTCCAAATGGGACGTGGGCTCTAAAGGGACATTATTGGGTGTGTGGCAAACAGGCCTACAAAAGGCTACCAAAGGACTGGTCAGGAATATGCTACGTGGGCTACATAAGACCCTTGTTCTTTTTATTGTCACAAATACAAGGAAATCATTTAGGAATAAAATTATATGATGATCTGAATAGAGAAAAACGATCTATTGATGCTTCCTTAGCCGGAGGTAGTGCTCAACAACGGAGAGAAAATGAATGGCCCCCTGAAAGAATCATACAGTATTATGGACCAGCTACCTGGAACCCAAATGAGATAATATCTGGAGCCTGAGAACCTATTTATAATTTGAATCGAATAATTAGGTTGCAAGCTGTCCTCGAAATAATAACCAAACAGCGACAGCTTTGGATCTTTTAGCTGATCAGTCCACCCAGATGAGGAATGCTATCTTTCCACATAGAATGGTTTTAGACTATTTACTAGCAGAAGAGGGGGGTGTGCGTGGGAAACTAAATGATTCTAATTGTTGCTTACAAATTGACGATAATGGGAAAGTGGTTAAACAGATAACAAAAGAAATTAGGAATGAGCCCACGTCCCAGCACAAACTTGGAAGGGTATGGATAGGGATTTATTTTCATAGCTGCCTGGTGGACCATGGGTTAAAAGGATGTTATTTTTATTTTTATGTGGTGTAATGATGTTATTATTCATACCTTGTATGATACCTTGCTTTACATTATTGATACGCCCGATAATAAATAGTACATTTGTAATGACTTCATTAAAAAAGGAAGGGGATATGTCAGTTATGATGCTTAAGAACTGGACCCTCCGAGAACAGACTGATGAAATCCAGTTATTAATGGAAAAGGTTGAAAAAGAGACACGAATTGAGGATATTAAAAAGAAGATAAGGGACTGTGAGGAATGTTTGAACAATTCTTGTCAATAGAGAGCTTGAAGGAAAATGTATTCGTAAGTTTTTTCCTTGAAGTCTCTGATATCCGGGGCTTTCAGAACAACTGCTAACTATTATGACTTTTGCATGGGACACTATGCAAGCCCCTGATACCTGGCCAGGAGATGAAGGAGAAGGGAAAAGCTGAAGGACGGCTAAAAGACAAAGCTTGCAGGGAACGCTGTGCAAGCTTTTGACATGCACCCAAGAAGTACAAAGAAGGACAAGAAAAAAAGCGTGAGAGGAAGACTATGAGCCTTCAGCATGGGAGACCCCCAGAAGGACCACCAGAGACTGATACGCATGCTCCAGTAGGGGGGTTCAGATTCTGGAACTAATTATAATAACCCTGTTTTTTTAGAAGTAGTAATGAATATGTATTAGTCTAGGAGCAAAAAAAAATCATCATCTTGATGTAACGGGTGTGCGTCTAGGTGGAGCGGAGACTCTTAGCACACCCAGCACTGTTTGCTTACCTCTATTCCTTTAATAAATTGTAAACGTTGATTATTATCCTATTTTGGGATTTAGCCATTTATAACACCAGTTATAGACAGGTTGCTCCAAAAGGGGATGCTGGAACCATGTATGTCCCCACATAATACCCCCATTTTGCCAGTAAAAAAGGCTGATGGATCATACAGGTTTGTTCAGGATCTTAGGGCTGTGAATCAGCGAACCATAACCAAATTTCCAGTGGCAGCTAACCCATACACTTTATTAAACCACCTAACACCTCTGCATAAATGGTATAGTGTAATAGATTTGAAGGATGCTTTCTGGGCCTGCCCATTAAGTGAAGGGTCTTGGAATTACTTCGCCTTTGAATGGGAAGACCCCGAAACAGGAAGGCGACAACAGCTTAGATGGACTGTACTTCCTCAGGGATTTACTGAATCCCCACATTTATTTGGCCAAACTTTAGAAAAATTATTACAACTTTTTGAGGTAAAGGGGGAAGTGAAATTGTTGCAACATGTGGATGACCTATTAATAGCTGGGGAGACTGAAAAAGAGACACGGAGAACCACTATCCAATTACTTAATTTCTTAGGGAAAAAGGGTTGAAGGTCTCAAAATCTAAATTACAATTCGTGGAAAAAGAAGTAAGGTACTTAGGACATGGGCTTAGCCAAGGAAAGAAAAAAATCGGATGCTGACAGGGTATCTGGGATTTTAGCCCTATCATCACCCAAAACAAAGAAGGAAGTGAGGCAACTGCTCGGGCTCTTGGGATATTGTAGACCCTGGATTGAAGGGTTTAGTGAAAAGGCAAAGTTTTTATATGAAAAATTGACTGGAGAAAAAATTAAGTGGAACGAGGAAGATGAGGAAAAGTTGAGGTTGATGAAGAAAACGTTAATAGAAGCTCCAGTGCTGAGCCTCCCAGATTTACAAAGACCCTTTTATTTATTTGTAAGTGTTTCTAACCAAACTGCATACGTTAGTTGCAATTACAGCTAAGTCAAGAATGGGCAGGAATCAAGAAACCTGTGGGATATTGTTCCAAACTCTTAGACCCTGTGAGGAGGGGGTAGCCAGTGTGCTTCCAGGCAATTGTGGCTACTGCCTTACTGATTGAGGAAGCTAGAAAAGTCGCTTGTAGGGCACCTCTGAAGATACATACTCCACATAATGTTAGGGGAGTACTCCAGCAGAAGGCTGAAAAATGGTTAACTGATAGTAGGATGCTGAAGGATGAGGCCATCCTGACCGACTCCCCTGATTTAGAATGAAAAATAACTGCTGCACAGAGCCCTGCGCCCCTGACCCCAACCCTAACCCGGATCTAACCCTAACCCCAACCCCAACCCCTAACCCCAGTTCCCTAGAACTACATTTCCCGGTATGCTCTGGGCACCCAACATGGCCTCCAGGAAGTCCGGAGTCCGAGAACTACATCTCCCGGCATGCTATGGGCACCAAACATGGCCTCCCGGATACCCAGTGCCGGAAAACTACGCCTACCAGCATTCCCCAGGCAGCTGGCCTGACCAATCACAGGCCGAGTGTTCGAGAAATACCTTTTACCAGCACTCACTGTAACCCAAGCACTTACCGGCCTTTCAAAAAAGCCACAAGCCCTAACACTAAAAGTCCTTGAAACCCCTACAGGCATAACCCAAACTATTTACCACACTAAACCCCTGAAGTCCTATGCCTAAAAGCCCAAACCCAAACACTTAAGACGCTCAAAACCCAAACCCAAAACATTAGGATTCTCAAAGCCCTAAACAACAAAATTAGAACGCTTGAAGCCCTAACCCCAAAATTAAGACGCTCAAAACCCAAAGCCAACCCAAATCAGTAGGATGCTCAAAACCCTAACCCAAAAAATTAGGACACTCAAAACCCTAACCCTGGAGAACCTAACCTGAAAAAAAAAAAAAAAAAAATCTTAAAACCCTGAATAACTGACCAAAAATAAAACCCTAGGACCCTAACACTAAAAAGCCTATCAACACTACAACCCAAAAAACTCTAAAACCCTAACACGATAACCCTGAAACCCTTAAAACCCTAACTGTTAAAACTCCAACCCAGTTATACACCAGTTACCTCCCTTAAGGGATATAGAGGAGCTCTCTCAGATATGGCAGTCCTACTTCTCATGCATGCAGCCAGAGGTCGGTCTCATTCTGGTGCTGATGGTGGTGGAAGCAGGGGCAACGGTGGTACTGCTAGAGATACCACAGCCACCGGAGGTGGATTGTTAGGATATGGAGATGGTAGGTTATCCAACGGCTCCCGTTTATTATCTTTTTCTTTTTCCTGTTCTTCTTCTTCAAATTTCTTATCTGCTTTTAGTGTAAATATTGAGGCTGGAAAAGGACATGAAGTCCTCCTGATCCATAATCCTGCATAATCGCTTTCTTCCTGGCAAAAAGGTTCCTTCGAATTAACATGTGTATTTCAGGCGTGACAAATCCAGTCTTCAAAGGATCGAAAAACAGACCGAAAGACGTGATCTTAAAGGCTCCTTTGGCCGTTCTATCACACAATACTGGACTGTTTTTTATTTACTTTTTCCTTTTCTGGGGCCTCTATCGTTCCAATTTCTAACCGTTATTCCTAATGGACTTTCTGGTGGTGTGTCTGGTAATTTGCTCCCTTTCTTCTGGTCCCTGGTCTTCGATTTTGTCTGACCCATCTAGGAATTTTACTGTGGCAATTCCCACAGCCCTTGGTTACATTAGTAAGAGTGTCTTACAGAGGGTTTAAGATCTATCACACACCCACAAATCCTATAGGAATCGCTTCGGTCCTTCACCGGCCAAGTCCCTCGCGGGAGATTGGAACCGCGGTTAGAAGACCTCCACAATCGCTTTGGAACTAAATTCCATCTCAGTCACACTCTTACACAGGCAACCAAATCCCACCCAACAGAACAGTATATGCTTTAAACGCTTACGACTACGTTGTCTTCATTTGGATCTTCACATGCAGAATTACAGGCAAAATAGAGTGCTGCAACCAGCAAGGGAGCTGAAGAAAAATCACAACCTTTGCTTACCTTTATTCAGGTTCAAGATGCCATTAGTCCCGACCCGACTCGAACAGCAGCCACCACATGGTGGGGCGCCTCTCCTAGATCAAGTAAGAATTCAGGAACCAAAGCCCTCCCGGACGATCCCCCAGTTGTCATACACGACTGGGTCCCAAATTCGATTGCAATTACAGTTTACAATTTACTAAACAAAGAGAGGTACGCGGGCAGTTACTCGCAAACAGATATATTGTGCCAGCTGCCCTTCAGTAGCCCAGTGTCAGACCGGATGTCTTTGCCAAAACAGCCCGGACAATGTATTAGTACACCGATGCACTACCACGTTAATCACTAACTGCCAGGCAGGACAGCTCCAGACCAAACACATACACACAGGCACGCCACAAACACTACAAACAAAACACACAACACAATGCACAAGAAAAAGTGACCCCCAGAGGGAAGCCCTATGGCAACAGCAAGTCAGAACAGGTGCTCTGTAGCAGACCCAAGGAGAGACTCAAATATCATGACAGGAGACTGGAAGCAACTGCCAGAACTGGGATGATGGAGGCCTAAAAAGCCTGCCTTCAAGACAAGAGACCAGAAGGATGGGGAGTGAAAACCCCTGAAGAAGACACTTAGGAAATCAATTCCAAAGCAAGAGCTCCTGATGCGGCCCAGATGACTTCTTCAAGAGTGAGGATGGAAATAGATGTGATCTCAAACAGAATACAATGCACAAGACCTGAAACATATCTGCACTTCAAGCAGCGACTGCAAGACAAGTGCTCGCATCAGCCCTACGATGATGAAACAAGCATTTAGGAACTTCGGTGTGGCTACCAAGTTGCCCGTCTAATCTGTCCAGTGGAAGAAGGAAATGCGGATATCAAGACCTGAGGAGCATGTAACATATGTTGATCATATCAAGAAACGTTTGATACAAAAAAGTATTACACACACAGAAGTGATTCCTTTAAACTCCCACTGCAAGATGAGAGGTGCTCAGCTCCCAATTGAACATCAGCATTATTCTGATGATGTTAAGTGTTCAGTACCCTCAGGATGGCTTCCCCAGGGCCTGCCAAACACCAAGAGCAACAGCACAGTACAGCACAGACAACACAGAACACAGATGACAAACTGGGACTGCCCTGCCTGGCATGTGTTCACACTGTACGTGACAGAACTCCCCACACATAATCTCTCTGCCTGACCTGATCGATCCTGAAAGGCCCCATCCAAAGCAATGACTTAGAAGCACAGACCCTCGCCCTATGGGTGCATTCACAACCCCAACTCAAACATAGCACTTGCCCCCCAACTTAGCTTGGGAATGCTGGGAGGCAGGTTCCATCTTCACCAAGGAACACAAACGCTAGCCAGGACATTGCCTCAGGCACCAGGCTCTTCTTCACCTGCAGAAATAAAGTGCCATCAGGCACCAGCACACCAGCCAAATTTCTTCCAGTAGAACAACCTCCTCAGAAACAGTCGTAGTCAACTGACCTGCTCCGCTTCTGAAACCAGATAGATACCCTCTAGAAAACTCCCCGCCTCCCTCTGCCAACCACTCCCCAACATACAATATTTGCCCCCGGACTTAATTCTCAGGGCTCAGAATCCACCATCAACGTGGACCACAAAGGCCAGCTAGGATGTTCCCAGTACCTTCTTCGTCCCTGCAAAAGAGGAGTCACCCAGAGGCGCACCAATAGACTACAACACCAAAAACAATACCTGTTTTCCACCTTTTCTCCACTCACCTTCCCGATCCAGGCTTAGCACTTCCATTCAGTGTGCCGAGCCAAAGTCATAGGGCTTAGACCAAGGAGAAAGAACAGACAAACGTGACGATCCACAAAACAGTCTTTCCCCACTCCTCTTCCTTCCTCCCCTACTGCAACAGCCAAGAAGCCCCAAAGCCACGTACCCCAACCCAGTACGACCGCTTCGCTCACCTAACATCTCAAGGAGATGCATCATGCTCCCTGCTCCTCTTGCGCCCTGAGCAGCTCCAGCATTTCAGGAACTGGAACTGCTGATGTCTGGCAGGTCTCAGAAATGTGGCAGGAGACGTACTCTGCTGTCGCAAGGCGCTTGCAAAGCCGGCCCAACAGGTGAAGCAGACTAACACAGTCCACCGAACAACTCGGGGACCCCACTGCTGTCCACTCACTCTCATGCTTCGTTCAAGTTTCCGTGCCTATGCCCTGGGCTACAAAAAATAGAGAGAGAAGGTCACATCCACGATGGACACACAAACAGTACAGCTCCTTGATAAGAACTCAAACACAGAGACCAGAGCTAGACAAATAAAAAAAACACCCTGAAGTCCACAAATGCCAGATGGCCATGAATGCATAGCAGCTCCAACAGGGCTAATCACAAACTTACACTTTGCAGATGAAGAAGGTGACCCTGCTCAGTCTCTTGGTAATACTGTACCAATGTGGTCAAGCCCCTTGTAGCATGTAATCAAGCTGGTTTTAGTCCTTTGTAGAGTTACACAAGTGGGTTGGTTCATCTAGAGATTCAAAAATAGCTCAAACACAGGAGCGTATGCCACCATCCCAAAAAACAGTGAGCCAGCAGCCTCTACTAAATATCCCTCTATTAAGTGAATTCCAAGCACTTAGAAATCCAGAAATCCATAGACTCCAGCCTGCCTAAAGAACCCTGCAACTGACTGAAGGAATCACCTGGGAAAGGGGAGGGGCAAAGCACAAGAAAGTAGAAAGAGGAGGAGCAGCAGCTGTGGTTTATTTACTTATTTATAAGGCTTAGCTCAACAGCATGCAGACTGCAGACAAGACAACTGGGGTGTTTCTAGAAGCAACAATCCCCATGCTTTTGCTACGGCTTTTAATATTAAAAGGACAATACCACCAAGCAAGTAACTGAAGCTTTTCCAGCTGGAATTAGCTCAAACTTTTATTTACATTTAAAGAAAACTCTAGGAGCAGAACAGATTATACACCAACAAAATCAATTCCATTCCATTCACAGGAAAAATCACTTACTTCAGTAGGCTACCTGAAAACCAAAGGCTATGCTGATGGGTCAAAACACGCTACAGGACACTGGGGCCAGGCCCTCCGCTGCACCAGCTTAAAACCCATCCCTACACTCACCAAGGTGCAACCCCAACCCAAACACAGATGCAGCATTTCAGCCTCAACAGTTTTGCAAACTGCTGGAAAGCAGGCTTCATCCTCAGTGAGGCGTGCTCAGGCTACACAGGACAGGGCTTCGGGCACCTCTTTGCCTACCAAAGACGACCGACATCAGGAACTGCCACACCAGACAACCTTTTTCCTACACAACACCTTTCTCAGGAACCACGCAGCATTCCAGTGACCTGCTTTCCTCCTACTCTAAAGGCTATCTCAGCCCACCTTGTCTGTGGCACCTCATAAACAGGAGAGAAAGCAATCGCAGGAGCAAAAGCCACAGCGCCCTCGGGACAGTTACTCTCATCCCCTCCTGTACCTCTGCCGCTTGCCTGCCCCACATGGCACATGCTTCCATCTGTTCTCTTTACCCACTTATAGCACCTCTAAAAGAGAAAGTGGAATTTTACTCGATTGGATGTAAGAAAATAACTGCAGTGACAACCGCACCCCAAAAATAACAGCTACCTCTGCTCATCACACCACTCACTCCAGAGGCACCTCGGGTCATGACATCCTGGACTACATACTGAGTTTCAGCCTGAACAAAGGAAAACACAGTCACAAGATAATCATTCAGCTGCCAGCATTAGCACCCATCCCTCAACAACACAAAGGAACCCCATTTACAATATTATCATTTCAAAACAGCAGCCCCCTTGCCTCAGCACCTGGAAAGGGGATCAAGCCAGTCACTGAGTTGCCTACCAAGTGCTGGACAGTTCCAGAAGGAGCTCTTTCCTGTGACAGGTTCCTCCAAAGCTTTACACTCTACTGGGGACAGGAAAGAAATAAAAATAAGAATTTCAAAACCCCGTATCTGTAAGCTTTCAAGATTCGACAGACCTCCTCAAGCACACCGTTCAAGCGCTATGCGAGCAGCTGCTCGCAAGCAGCACTACTCTCCTCCCCCCCAAATCTGCCAAACACCATAGAGATGACTGTGCCAGCTGCCCTTCAGTACATGCCCAGAGGCAGACCGGATGTCTTTGCCAAAACAGCCCGGACAATGTATTAGTACACCCATGGACATTAGCTACCATCACTAACTGCCAGGCAGGACAGCTCCAGACCAAACACATACACACAGGCACGCCACAAACACTACAAACAAAACACACAACACAATGCACAAGAAAAAGCGACCCCCAGAGGGAAGCCCTATGGCAACAGCAAGTCAGAACAGGTGCTCTGTAGCAGACCCAAGGAGAGACTCAAATATCATGACAGGAGACTGGAAGCAACTGCCAGAACTGGGATGATGGAGGCCTAAAAAGCCTGCCTTCAAGACAAGAGACCAGAAGGATGGGGAGTGAAAACCCCTGAAGAAGACACTTAGGAAATCAATTCCAAAGCAAGAGCTCCTGATGCGGCCCAGATGACTTCTTCAAGAGTGAGGATGGAAATAGATGTGATCTCAAACTGAATACAATGCACAAGACCTGAAACAGATCTGCACTTCAAGCAGCAACTGCAAGACAAGAAGTGCTTGGATCAGAGTCATGATGACAAAACAAGCATTGAGGCCCTTCAGCACCGCTATCAAGTCGCATGTCTAGTCAGTCCAGTGTAAAAAGCTAGGAGGATATCAAGACCCAAGAAGCACAGAACAGACATTGCAGAAGCAACACTACAGGACAGACGAACAGAAGGAAACTGTCATGCCTGGCACACGCACTCAAGCTACAAAATAATCCCGCTGCTTCTATTAGCCTGGTGACCCAGCCACAAGCAGCCTGAACGTGACCCAGCCTGAACTACCCTCACAGTGGCACCAAGTCTATTCAGCCAGCTGGCTCCACGCTGCTCTGACTCCCAGCTCCCATTAGCCACCCCAGATATGCAAATACCAGGTGCCCCCCAACTTAGCTCTCAGGTTGCTGGATGGTAAAGTTCCTCCACCTCAAGAAATGCACAAGCACCGATTGTCATCTTAGTCAAGTGCCAGGCTCATCATCAGCTGCAAAAACAGACTACCAGCATTCACTAGCACTCCGGCCATGATGCCCACCTTCTCCACAATGCTGACTACTTCTGATGTTACATATGATTGTGCTCATGTGTTCCTCTCCAAATCCAAACTCCAACAGTGCAGCCAGTATCATCCACACCACCTGGGAAAACAAAGGGATTAAATGATCGCTGCGTTCACAAGAAGTCACCCAATGGTGTTTTTTTGTTGTTGTTTGTGTGTTTTTTTTTTTTTTTTTTTTTTCTTGAAATCTGCTTTAGCTCAACAGCATGCAGACTGCAGACAAGAGAACTGGGGTGTTTCTAGAAGGAACAATCCCCATGCTTTTGGTGCAGCTTTGAATATTAAAAGGACAATACCGCCCCCAGCAAGTAAATGGAACTTGCTTAACTGGAAATAGCTCAAACATTTTTTTACGTAGAAAGAAACATCTAGGTGCAGAACAGATTATACGCCAAAGCAATCAAACACCAAACAATCTTTCCTTCACTTCGGATAAGGGATGACCAGGCCGACAACACTCACCTTCCCTCAGAGCTTCGTAACATGAAGATTTCCCTTCCCTGTCCACGACTGCACAAAGCACCTGCAAAGACAAGAGGAAAGCACACTCTGAGGCACCTCATAGCCACAGTGTACCTGCTGCAATACCTCTCTCTTCCCAGCTCTGTTACTTCAGCTGCTCACCAGCTCTGAGATTCTTCGCTCACAGCGCCACTGCAAACTCTGCCCAGGCCACACAACACACCAAAAAGACATGCACACACACATGCCAAAAAGACATGCACACACAGCAGCCCTGGCAGGGGTAATCACAGACTTACCCTTTGCGGATGAAAAAGGTGACTCTGATACAACCATGCTCAGTCTCTTGGTAATGCTGCATCTACACTGTCAAGCCATATGTAGCATGTAATCAAGCGGGGGTAACTCTCCAGAGGACTAAAACAAGTGGTTTTATACCTCTAGAGATTAAAATATAGCTCAAAAACAGGAGCATATGCCACCATCCCAAAAAAAAAGTGAGCCAGCAGCCTCTACTAAATATCCCTCTATTTCAAGCACTTAGAAATCTAGAATTCCAACCACTTAGAAATCCAGAAATTCATAGACTCCAGCCTGCCTAAACAACCCTGCAACTGACTGAAGGAAAAACAAAGCACTGACCCCAAAGAGCAGCCCAGGCAGAGGGAGCTCTCTGATGCCATGCCTGGGGCTCATATACCTTCTGGCCCCGCCCAGCACCCAAACCAAACCAGCTGGGAAAGGGGAGGGGCAAAGCACAAGAAAGTAGGAAGAGAGCAAGAAAAGCAGCTGGGTTTTTTTCTTTCTTTTTTAAAATCAACTTTATCTCAAAAGCATGCAGAGAGCAGACAAGATATCTCTGGTGATTCTAGAAGCACGAATCCCCTTTTGCTTTTTCTGCAGGTTTTAATAAGGGATTTACAATATCACCAAGCTAGTAACTGAAACTTTCTCAACTAGAATTAGTTTAAACAGGCTCATCCCCATCAGTAAACGCAGAGAACCAGCATTCACTAGCATGCCAGCCCTAATACCCACCAACACCACAACGCTGACTACTACTGATGGAACATACAGTTGTGCAATACCTCTCTGTTCCCAGCTCCTTTACCTCACCTGCTCAACAGCTCCACCTGAGAAACGTGCCCGGGCGGCGCCGCGCCGCAACGTGCCCGGGCGGCGCCGCGCCGCAACGTGCCCGGGCGGCGCCGCGCCGCAACGTGCCCGGGCGGCGCCGCGCCGCAACGTGCCCGGGCGGCGCCGCGCCGCAACGTGCCCGGGCGGCGCCGCGCCGCAACGTGCCCGGGCGGCGCCGCGCCGCAACGTGCCCGGGCGGCGCCGCGCCGCAACGTGCCCGGGCGGCGCCGCGCCGCAACGTGCCCGGGCGGCGCCGCGCCGCAACGTGCCCGGGCGGCGCCGCGCCGCAACGTGCCCGGGCGGCGCCGCGCCGCAACGTGCCCGGGCGGCGCCGCGCCGCAACGTGCCCGGGCGGCGCCGCGCCGCAACGTGCCCGGGCGGCGCCGCGCCGCAACGTGCCCGGGCGGCGCCGCGCCGCAACGTGCCCGGGCGGCGCCGCGCCGCAACGTGCCCGGGCGGCGCCGCGCCGCAACGTGCCCGGGCGGCGCCGCGCCGCAACGTGCCCGGGCGGCGCCGCGCCGCAACGTGCCCGGGCGGCGCCGCGCCGCAACGTGCCCGGGCGGCGCCGCGCCGCAACGTGCCCGGGCGGCGCCGCGCCGCAACGTGCCCGGGCGGCGCCGCGCCGCAACGTGCCCGGGCGGCGCCGCGCCGCAACGTGCCCGGGCGGCGCCGCGCCGCAACGTGCCCGGGCGGCGCCGCGCCGCAACGTGCCCGGGCGGCGCCGCGCCGCAACGTGCCCGGGCGGCGCCGCGCCGCAACGTGCCCGGGCGGCGCCGCGCCGCAACGTGCCCGGGCGGCGCCGCGCCGCAACGTGCCCGGGCGGCGCCGCGCCGCAACGTGCCCGGGCGGCGCCGCGCCGCAACGTGCCCGGGCGGCGCCGCGCCGCAACGTGCCCGGGCGGCGCCGCGCCGCAACGTGCCCGGGCGGCGCCGCGCCGCAACGTGCCCGGGCGGCGCCGCGCCGCAACGTGCCCGGGCGGCGCCGCGCCGCAACGTGCCCGGGCGGCGCCGCGCCGCAACGTGCCCGGGCGGCGCCGCGCCGCAACGTGCCCGGGCGGCGCCGCGCCGCAACGTGCCCGGGCGGCGCCGCGCCGCAACGTGCCCGGGCGGCGCCGCGCCGCAACGTGCCCGGGCGGCGCCGCGCCGCAACGTGCCCGGGCGGCGCCGCGCCGCAACGTGCCCGGGCGGCGCCGCGCCGCAACGTGCCCGGGCGGCGCCGCGCCGCAACGTGCCCGGGCGGCGCCGCGCCGCAACGTGCCCGGGCGGCGCCGCGCCGCAACGTGCCCGGGCGGCGCCGCGCCGCAACGTGCCCGGGCGGCGCCGCGCCGCAACGTGCCCGGGCGGCGCCGCGCCGCAACGTGCCCGGGCGGCGCCGCGCCGCAACGTGCCCGGGCGGCGCCGCGCCGCAACGTGCCCGGGCGGCGCCGCGCCGCAACGTGCCCGGGCGGCGCCGCGCCGCAACGTGCCCGGGCGGCGCCGCGCCGCAACGTGCCCGGGCGGCGCCGCGCCGCAACGTGCCCGGGCGGCGCCGCGCCGCAACGTGCCCGGGCGGCGCCGCGCCGCAACGTGCCCGGGCGGCGCCGCGCCGCAACGTGCCCGGGCGGCGCCGCGCCGCAACGTGCCCGGGCGGCGCCGCGCCGCAACGTGCCCGGGCGGCGCCGCGCCGCAACGTGCCCGGGCGGCGCCGCGCCGCAACGTGCCCGGGCGGCGCCGCGCCGCAACGTGCCCGGGCGGCGCCGCGCCGCAACGTGCCCGGGCGGCGCCGCGCCGCAACGTGCCCGGGCGGCGCCGCGCCGCAACGTGCCCGGGCGGCGCCGCGCCGCAACGTGCCCGGGCGGCGCCGCGCCGCAACGTGCCCGGGCGGCGCCGCGCCGCAACGTGCCCGGGCGGCGCCGCGCCGCAACGTGCCCGGGCGGCGCCGCGCCGCAACGTGCCCGGGCGGCGCCGCGCCGCAACGTGCCCGGGCGGCGCCGCGCCGCAACGTGCCCGGGCGGCGCCGCGCCGCAACGTGCCCGGGCGGCGCCGCGCCGCAACGTGCCCGGGCGGCGCCGCGCCGCAACGTGCCCGGGCGGCGCCGCGCCGCAACGTGCCCGGGCGGCGCCGCGCCGCAACGTGCCCGGGCGGCGCCGCGCCGCAACGTGCCCGGGCGGCGCCGCGCCGCAACGTGCCCGGGCGGCGCCGCGCCGCAACGTGCCCGGGCGGCGCCGCGCCGCAACGTGCCCGGGCGGCGCCGCGCCGCAACGTGCCCGGGCGGCGCCGCGCCGCAACGTGCCCGGGCGGCGCCGCGCCGCAACGTGCCCGGGCGGCGCCGCGCCGCAACGTGCCCGGGCGGCGCCGCGCCGCAACGTGCCCGGGCGGCGCCGCGCCGCAACGTGCCCGGGCGGCGCCGCGCCGCAACGTGCCCGGGCGGCGCCGCGCCGCAACGTGCCCGGGCGGCGCCGCGCCGCAACGTGCCCGGGCGGCGCCGCGCCGCAACGTGCCCGGGCGGCGCCGCGCCGCAACGTGCCCGGGCGGCGCCGCGCCGCAACGTGCCCGGGCGGCGCCGCGCCGCAACGTGCCCGGGCGGCGCCGCGCCGCAACGTGCCCGGGCGGCGCCGCGCCGCAACGTGCCCGGGCGGCGCCGCGCCGCAACGTGCCCGGGCGGCGCCGCGCCGCAACGTGCCCGCTCACTCTCTAGGCACTACTGCACTTATGCGGTCAAGAAACTGTACCCCACGGTTTCCGAAAAACAACGTACCTGACAACCCCTCATAAAAGAGCATCGAATATGTGAATTCCAAGCACTTAAAGCCTAGAAGGCTACAAGATCTAAAGACTCAACCCACAAGTAAACCCACAAGCAAAAGATCCAAAAATATAACAAACTGTCCCTAAACCTGAAACAGACTACCCTTTACATGCCCACTGCTGCCTTTTTCATATACATGCTCACACAGGGAGCCTCCATGACACATTTCTCCTAAACCATGCTCCATCACTTTTCCACCAACGTTGTGGCTTTGGTAAGATTTGACATATAGGCAAAGACTCACAGAAAGCCCCGTAATTCTGCCAATATCATAAGGGACCCAGAACCACAAAGCAAACACACAAAGTAACATCACCATACTATCTGTAACACTGCTATAACAATTACTCACCTGAGGAAGAGCTGCATGCAATAGAAGCACCTACTACTAGGTTGCTTTACTGTGACAGATCCTGCCAGTTGCCACCCAAAAAAGACATGCGTACCCGTTTCTACTTGAAAATGCATCAGTCCATAGACTCTGAACCACCTAAAGAACCCTGCAACTGACTGAAGGAAAAACAAAGCACTTACCCCAAAGAGCAGCCAAGGCAGAAGGAGCTCTCTGATGGCATACCTGCAACTCAGTTACCATTAGGTCCCACCTGGAACCTGAAGCCAATCACCTGGGAAAATACAAAAAAAAAAAAAAAAACAGAAAGAGGGGGAGTAGTAGCTGTGGTTTCTTTACTTATTTATATGACTTAGCGCAACAGAATGCAGAGTGCAGACAAGAGAACTGGGGTGTTTCTAGAAGCAGACTAACACAGTCCACCAAAAAACCCAGAGTCCCCACTGACATCCACTCACCATCATGCCTCATTCATGTTTCCGTGCCTATGCCCTGAGCTACAAGAAACAAAGAGAGAAGGTCATATCCACGATGTACATGCAAACAGTATAGCTCCTTACAGAAAACTCAAACACAGAGACCAGAGCTAGAAGAAAAAATAAATAAATAAACACCCTAAAGTCAACAAATGCCAAAAGGCCATGAATGCACAGCAGCTCCAACAGAGGTAGCCACAGAATTACCCTTTGCAGATGAAAAAGGTGATCCTGCTCAGTCTCTTGGTAATACTGCACCTACGTGGTTGAGCCTCTTGTACCATGCAATCAAGCTGGTTTTAATCCTCTGGAGAGTTACACATGTGGGTGTATACATCTAGAGATTAACATATAGATCAAAACCAGAAGAGTATCCCCCCACCCCAAAAAACAGTGAGCCAGCAGCCTCTACTTAATATTCCTCTATTAAGTGAATTCCAAGCACTTAAAATCCAGAAATCCATAGACCCCAGCCTGCCTAAACAACCCTGCAACTGACTGAAGGAAAAACAAAGCACTTACTCCAAGGAGCAGCCCAGGCAGAATAAGCTCTCTAATGCCATGCCTGGGGCTCATATACCTTTTGGCCCCGCCCAGCACCCAAACCCAATCAAGTGGTAAAGGGGAGGGGCAAAGCACAAGAAAGTAGGAAGAGAGCAGGCACAGCAGCAGCTGTGATGTTTTTTTGTTTGTTTTTTGTTTCTTTTTTTTTAAATCTGCCATCAGGGAGTGTGAGCGAGAGATAGACTTCTGGAGTAACTCCCTGCAGGGCCTCAAGGGGAGGTACCGAGGTGAGACTCCTCAAATGGGGGTGGACCCCCTGCCCTGTAGCCGTAGGGCAGAGGGAGGGGATCTGGGAGCTGAGGAGGAATGGAAACAGGTCCCTGCTCAACATCGCAGGTGACGCCCTCCCCTTCCAGCCCTGCATTCCCAGGTGCCCTTACACAACAGGTTTGAGGCCCTGGAGCTCGACAGACCAGTAGCTGAGGAAGAGGTAGCAAGTGTTCCCAGGAGGATGCCTAGGGCGAGGAGGTTGACTCCATGCCTCAGGACTGCCTCCACCAAGAAAGACAGGAGGGTTATTGTTGTTGGAGACTCGATTCTTAGGGGAACAGAGGGCCCTATTTGTCGGCCTGACCCTACTCGTAGGGAAGTCTGCTGCCTCCCTGGGGTCAGGGTCAGGGACGTTGCCAGGAAGCTTCCCAACCTGGTACACCCCTCTGACTATTACCCTCTTTTGATAGTCCAGGCGGGCAGTGACAACATCGAAGAGAGAAGCCTCAAGGCTATCAAAAGAGACTTTAGGGGACTGGGTCGGTTAGTGGATGGAGCGGGAGTGCAGGTGGTGTTTTCATCCATCCCTACGGTGGCAGGGAGGGGTTCAGAGAGGACACGGAAAGCCCACCTGTTAAACACGTGGCTCCAGGGCTGGTGCCAACGCAGAAATCTTGGGTATTTTGATCATGGGGCACTTTACTCAGCACCTGGCCTGATGGCCGCAGACAGGTCCCTATCTTTTAGGGGAAAAAGGATCCTGGGCCAGGAGCTGGCAGGGCTCATTGAGAGGGCTTTAAACTAGGTAGGAAGGGGGATGGGGCTGAAGGTAGGATTGTTGGGGCTGTGCCAGGGGGAACAATGGCAAGGCCGGAGGATAAGGCAATGGCCCAGCTGAAGTGCATCTACACCAATGCACGCAGCATGGGTAACAAACAGGAGGAGCTGGAAGCCATCGTTCAGCAGGCAGGCTACGACTTGGTTGCCATCACGGAGACGTGGTGGGACCAGTCTCATGACTGGAGTACTGCAATGACTGGCTATAAGCTCTTTAGAAGGGACAGGCAGAACAGAAGGGGTGGTGGTGTGGCTCTCTATATTAGAGAGTCTTTCGAGGTTGTGGAACTCGAGGCTGGGAATGACAAGGTCGAGTCCCTTTGGGTTAGGATCGGCAGGGACAACAAGGCTAGTGTCCTGGTCGGGGTCTGCTATAGACTGCCGAACCAGGATGAGGAGACGGATGAGGAATTCTACAGGCAGCTGACAGAAGTTGCGAAATCGTCAGCTCTTGTTCTCATGGGGGACTTCAACTTCCCTGACATATCCTGGAAGCACAACACAGCCCTGAGAAAGCAATCTAGGAGGTTTCTGGAGAGCGTGGAAGATAGCTTCCTGACGCAGCTGGTTAGTGAACCTACCAGGGGTGGTGCCCCGCTAGACCTTCTCTTCACAAACAGAGAAGGACTGGTGGAGGATGTGATTGTCGGGAGCTGTCTTGGGCAGAGTGACCACGAAATGGTGGAGTTCACTATTCTTGGCGAGGCCAGGAAGGGGACCAGTAAAACCACTGTATTGGACTTTCGGAGGGCTGACTTTGAGCTGCTCAGGACACTAGTTGGTGGAGTCCCTTGGGAGGCGGTTCTGAAGGGCAGAGGAGTCCAGGAAGGCTGGGCGCTCTTCAAGAGGGAAATCTTAATGGCGCAGGAACGGTCTGTCCCCACGTGCCCAAAGACGAGCTGGCGGGGAAGAAGACCGGTCTGGCTCAACAGAGAATTGTGGCTTGAGCTTAGGAGAAAAAAGAGGGTTTATAATCTTTGGAAAAGTGGGCAGGCCACTAGGGAGGACTTTAAGGATGTAGCGAGGCTGTGCAGGGACAAAATTAGGAAGGCCAAAGCTCATCTGGAGCTCAATCTGGCTACTGCCGTTAAAGATAACAAAAAACGTTTCTATAAATACATCAACACAAAAAGGAGGACTAAGGAGAATCTCCATCCTTTACTGGATGCGGGGGGAAACCTAGTTACAAGAGATGAGGAAAAGGCGGAGGTGCTCAATGCCTTCTTTGCCTCAGTCTTTAGTGGCAATACCGGTTGTTCTCTGGATACTCAGTACCCTGAGCTGGTGGAAGGGGATGGGGAGCAGGATGTGGCCCTCACTATCCATGAAGAACTGGTTGGTGACCTGCTACGGCACTTGGATGTGCACAAGTCAATGGGGCCGGATGGGATCCACCCAAGGGTACTGAGAGAACTGGCAGAGGAGCTGGCCAAGCCACTGTCCATCATTTATCAGCAGTCCTGGCTATCGGGGGAGGTCCCAATCGACTGGCGGCTAGCAAATGTGACGCCCATCTACAAGAAGGGCCGGAGGGCAGACCCGGGAAACTACAGGCCTTTCAGTTTGACCTCAGTGCCAGGGAAGCTCATGGAACAGATCCTCCTGAGAGTCATCACGCAGCACTTGTAGGGCAAGCAGGCGATCAGGCCTAGTCAGCATGGGTTTATGAAAGGCAGGTCCTGCTTGATGAACCTGATCTCCTTCTATGACAAAGTGACGTGCTGGGTGGATGAGGGCAAGGCTGTGGATATGGTCTACCTTGACTTCAGCAAGGCTTTTGACACCGTTTCCCACAGCATTCTCCTCAAGAAACTGGCTGCTCTTGGCTTGGACTGGCGCACACTTCGTTGGGTTAGAAACTGTCTGGATAGCCGGGCCCAAAGAGTCGTGGTGAATGGAGCCAAGTCCAGTTGGAGGCCAGTCACTAGTGGCGTCCCCCAGGGCTCGGTGCTGGGGCCGGTCCTCTTTAATATCTTCATCGATGATCTGGATGAGGGCAATGAGTGCACCCTCAGTAAGTTTGCAGATGACACCAAGCTAGGTGCGTGTGTTGATCTGCTTGAGGGTAGGAAAGCTCTGCAGGAGGATCTGGATAGGCTGCACCGATGGGCTGAGGTCAACTGCATGAAGTTCAACAAAGCCAAGTGCCGGGTCCTGCACCTGGGGCACAATAACCCCAAGCAGAGCTACAGGCTGGGAGAGGAATGGTTGGAGAGCTGCCAGGCAGAGAAGGACCTGGGAGTGATGGTTGATAGTCGGCTGAATATGAGCCAGAGGTGTGCTCAGGTGGCCAAGAAGGCCAACGGCATCCTGGCTTGTATCAGGAACAGTGTGACCAGCAGGGCTAGGGAGGTGATCGTCCCCCTGTACTCAGCTCTGGTGAGGCCGCACCTCGAGTACTGTGTTCAGTTTTGGGCCCCTCGCTACAAGAAGGACATGGAGGTGCTTGAGCGGGTGCAGAGAAGGGCGACGAAGCTGGTGAGGGGCCTGGAGAACAAGTCCTACGAGGAGCGGCTGAGGGAGCTGAGCTTGTTCAGCCTGGAGAAAAGGAGGCTCAGGGGCGACCTTATCGCTCTCTATAGGTACCTCAAGGGAGGCTGTAGCGAGGTGGGGGTTGGTCTGTTCTCCCACGTGCCTGGTGACAGGACGAGGGGGAATGGGCTTAAGTTGAGCCAGGGGAGTTTTAGGTTAGATGTTAGGAAGAACTTCTTTACCGAAAGGGTTGTGAGGCATTGGAACAGGCTGCCCAGGGAAGTGGTGGAGTCACCATCCCTGGAAGCCTTCAAAAGACGTTTAGATGTAGAGCTTAGGGATATGGTTTAGTGGGGACTGCTAGGGTTAGGTCAGAGGTTGGACTCGATGATCTTGAGGTCTCTTCCAACCTAGAAATTCTGTGATTCTGTGATTCTGTGATATCCTGGTTTGGAGAGAAGCAAGGGCTATGGAAGGCTGAAAGTCTGAACAGAACCAAAGTCTTTGTGTACATGGCTATGGCTGTTGCCTCTGTCACTGAGGCCTATGAGGAGACGGCTTATTGCTAAAGCACCAGGGCCTCATTGTCTCCTTGTCCCCACCCATGAACCTGGAAGGGGTCGTACCATTCTCCTGCACTTGACAATGCACATCCCCATCTCCTAGTGCCCCAGGAAGAGCCCTGAGCAGTGTGTGAAGGGAAGAGATCTCCCTTCACAGAGGCTGGAGGTCAAGGCCTGGCCCTGGTGCTTGGTGAAACACATCCACTTTGTCTACACCTCAGTGTCACCTTCACATTGCCTTTGTCTCCTTGTCCTCACTGCCTCCAGTGTTCTGATCTAACAAGCTCCAAGAGAGGCTGTGTCAGTGCTGGCCCTCAGGGGGACACTGCAGGAAACTTGCCTCTGACTTGGACTTCTGGAGAGATGTCTTCAATTGTCTCTGAGTGCCTGAGGTTTGTGGGCTCATCAGCAAAACCCCCAGAGGGGTGATTCCAATGTCTTGGGCTGGGCCTGTGCTGCTGAGCTGGGCCGGGCTCCTGGGACAGAGAGAGCTCGTGGCAAGAGGGCCCTGGTGCAGAGAGACAGCTCTGCCCAGGAGCAGCTCCTCTGCACAGCGCAGCAGGGCTGGGGGCTCTGACCACAGGCACCCAGGCAGAAAGGGATTCCAGGCAGCCTGGAGGGAGAGCTCAGTGCAGGAGAAACCTTCACAGCTCTGCCCACAGTAAGTATCTGGCTGCAGGACAGTGCAGGGGAGGTTCCTGGAAAAGGCTTCTGGATGCGGGATGTCTATGCTTGGCCAGGAGCTGCCAGGATGTCTCATGTGGCTTGTGCCGTGTGGAGGAGAAGGTGCTTCAGGGCAGCTGCAGGGGTGCCCAGGGCTGTGGTGCAGAGCAGGGTCCCTGCTGTGCCCCAGGGGCTGTGTGCCGGGGCATGGCCTCTGCTGCCTGCCAGACACAGCATTCAGCCTGCCTGACGAGCTGCCCAGGGGCTTGAGCAAAGGAAGGGCAGGGCAGGTGCTGCCTGCAAAGAGAAGGCTCTTTCTGCACTCTCTGCCTGCGCTTTCATAGTCTGATTGTGGGGTAGGCTGTGTTAAGAGAATGGTTGGGTTTGCACAGGTAGTGGAGCTTCCTATTGCATTGGAATGAGACATAAACAGGTTAGTGACAAACCTGAGAGTGTCCCTTCCCTTCTCTCTCCTTACAGACTGCTCCAGGGCGTTTTTAGAACCGTTCTTTAGGACCTACTGAGAGGGGGATGTCCCCAGAGCTGTCCCCATCCCCGGGAGGTGTCTGCAGGACAGAGCTGGGCACGCAGAGGATGGGATGGGGTCTGTGAGCATGGACAGGAGGAGACATGGGGACAGATAAAGAGATGTTGACAGGACAGCTGCAGGCAGCAGGGACATTGGCAGGCAGTGAGAGGGAGCTGCTCCCTCCCTGCCATTCCCTGCAGTGCAGGCACCTTCCTTGCAGCAGCCCCTGGTCTCATCTCTTCCCCAGAAACTCCTTCACAGTTTCTGTCATGGCATATATAACCTATGGGCTGAAAATATGGGGTGTCTGAACCCTAAATCTCTGTGTAAGTAGACACATTTGCTGCAGGCCCCTTCCACCTTCCTCCATGGAAGAAGGCACAGAATCACAGAATCATAGAATATCCCGAGTTGGAAGGGACCCACAAGGATCATCGAGTCTAGCTCCTGGCTCCCCAGAGGTCCTACCCCCAAATTCCTACCATATGACAAGGAGCATATTCCAAATGCTTCTTCCACGCCAGAGCTCTTGTCCCTCTCCTGGCTGTGCCAGCCAGATGGCACAGGTCTGTGAGGACAGCCTCTACCTTACCAACACCGCAGCTTCTGCACTGGGTTGGGTCTGCCCTACCTGCCCATGCCTGCTGCTCCCCCTTCCCCAGCATGGCAGCTGGTGGTGTCTGATTCTGACAAGGAGTGCTGTGAACGGCGGGTGAAGCAGGAGGAGATGCTCCCTGCCAGACATGCACGATCCACCTGCTGATTTTGTCTCCTGAGTATTGAACAGGGAAGACGCACACAGAGTCACACAGCCAAACGCCCCTCACTCAACAGAGGGAGCCACTTCCCAGGAACCTTCCTTCTTGGAACCTCGAATGCAGCAGAGCAGCCTCACTGGGAGCTGATGGGGAGAGGAGGCTGCAGTGTACAGGACACTCAGGAAGCACACAGCAGGGCTCCAGATAGGGAGAGACACAAAGGTCCTCTTGGAAACAGGAAATGTAAGGTTTTAACTGGGAATTAACTGAATTTTTCTCACAGACTTTACTCCTAACACTCCTTATTTATTTATTTATTTATTTATTTATTTATTTATTTATTTTTCTCATTTGGCAGTGTCCATGTCCAGAACCAGCAAATGCCCAACATCAGCTCTGTGAGTTCCTCCTGCTGGCGTTCGCAGACATGCGGGAGCTGCAGCTCCTGCACTTTGCGCTCTTCCTGGGCATCTACCAGGCTGCCCTTCTGGGCAACGGCCTCATCCTCACCACCGTAGCCTGCGACCACCGCCTGCACACCCCCATGTACTTCTTCCTCCTCAACCTCGCCCTCCTCGACCTGGGCTGCATCTCCACCACTCTGCCCAAAGCCATGGCCAATTCTCTCTGAGACACCAGGACCATCTCCTATCAAGGCTGTGCTGCACAGGTCTTTCTATTAGTCTTCCTGATTACAGCAGAATTTTATGTTCTCACCACCATGGCCTATGACCACTATGTTGCCATCAGCAAGCCCCTGCACTATGGGAGCCTCTTGGGCAGCAGAGCTTGTGCCCAGATGGCAGCAGCTGTCTGGGGCAGTGGCTTTCTCCATGGTGTCCTGCACACAGCCAGTACATTTTCCCTGCCCCTTTGCCAAGGCAATGCTTTGGACCAGTTCTTCTGTGAAGTCCCCCAGATCCTCAAGCTCTCCTGCTCAGATGCCTACCTCAGGGAAGTTGGGTTTATTGCATTTAGCTTTTGTTTAGGTGCTGGCTGTTTTATTTTCATTGTGTTGTCCTATGCGCAGATCTTCAGGGCTGTGCTTAGGATCCCTGCTGAGCAGAGCCTGCACAAAGCCTTTTCCACATGCCTCCCTCACCTTGTGGTAGTCTCCCTGTTTGTCAGCACTATTGTGTTTGCCGGTGTGAAGCCCCCCACCACCTCCTCCCTATACCTGGACTTTGTGGTGGCAGTTCTGTACTCAGTGGTACCTCCAGCAGTGAACCCCCTCATCTACAGCATGAGGAACCAGGAGCTCAAACATGCACTGAAGAAGCTGTTTCAGTTTTCTTCCAGGAGCAATTAGCTGCTGCTCTGCTGCTGCAATGGGAAAAACTCACCAAAAAACCCACAGTGGGAGACACAGCCTTTCAGTGCCATGTTCCAGGTCCACCAATGCAGCCCCCAAACTGTGAGAAACAAAGTAAAAATGTTCTGTACAGAAGGAGAGCAGATGGATCTCAGGATACAGGACTGCAGGCACCTGTGGGCAGTATGGACACTGACCTGCGGTCTCAAGCCTCCCTGAGTGGCAATAGAAGAAAGAGACCAGTGCCTGTCCTGTGCCACCTCCCTGCCAGCCCTGCCCTTCCACAGGTGGAGTATTTTTCTCTTACTTGGGCACCAGCAGAGCTTTGCCTCCTTGTCCTCCACAGGGAGATGAGCCACAGGCCTGGCTGTGTGCGAGGAGGCAGCAGACCTGAGCAGAAAAAAAGACAGTTTCTTGTCACTCCAGCATCTGAAGCGTCCAGCCCCTGTGGTTGATTCTGTTCTCTGCAGCAAAGGGATGTCACCAAGCCCCAGGTCTGTGGTTGCTCCTGCAGCTCTGAGGACCTCTCCAAGGGCATCACAGTATCAACGGTCAGGACCTAGAAGGGTCAGCTCGCCCATGGATCACAGCAGTAGGTTGGTAGGATTCCATAGTACACAAGGACACGGACACCTCGTTGCTCTGTTTTCATGAATGTCTGTATTACAAATTGCTACAAACCCTTGTGGTGGTTTTACCGTGCTGGGCTGCTAAACACCACAACTGCTCTCTCACTCTCCCTCTTTAGATGAGGAGGGGGAGAAGTAAAGCAAAGAACAACTCACGGGTTGAGATAAGGATAATTTAATTAAAGGGAAATAATAATTAAAGAAAGATTATTATGAACTAAACAATTTAACTAAAGGGAAATAAAAAGGGAAAGGAAAAGGGAGGAAGACAAACAAATAAAACAGATGAAGTCTATGTGGAAGTGCAGAGGAAAGAAATTACTCTCTACTTCCCACAAATGAGCGGTGCTTGACCACGTCCTTGAAGCAGGGCCACAACGCATGTAGCCGGTATTCAGGAGGAGGACTGACATTTTCACAATGAGAGCGCACCCCTCCCCTCTTCTTCCTGTTTCCACCTTTTATTGCTGAGTGTGACATCACATGGTATGGAATATCCCTTTGGTTGGTTGAGGTCGGCTGCCCTGGTGATGTTTCTCTTCTCACTTTTTGCCCATCCCCTAGGAGGGTTAGAGAGAGGCCTGATGCTGTGCCAGCACTGCTCAGCAGTAGGCACAACACTGGTGTGATAACACTGCTGTTCCAGCTACAAGTGCAGAGCACAGCACTGTATGGGCTGCTGCAGGGAAAGTTAACATTCCAGCCAGACCCAGTACAACCCTTCCCTGTAAAGCAACTACATATTGCAAGAAACTACTAAGTTACCACTAGGAAAGCAAATATGGGTTTGTGATGCTTTCCCTAAATCTGCACCAATGAATATTATTTGAGGTGTTACTGGTATGACGCTCATGAATCCACTTGGTGAAGGGAACAAGGCATGGCACCTTCCCCTTCTTTCTTTCGGGCTGGTCATGATAGCTCTTGAGTGATGTGAACATCATTGGGTAACCCTAATGATATGCCTCCAGACTGCGTTTCTGGCTTTTTCCAAGGGCAAACAACTAAACAAAAGAGTACCATAGTTCTGTTGGCATAACTGCCATGAATATAGAGAACATCAAATAGTTGTCTACCTTGCCTGGTCTCACACGGGACCCTTCTGTTGTGGGGTTGCTGAGAGCTGAAGAGCAGGTGCTGATGGCTGCCACAATGGTGCACCGGCAGCGATAGCACACTGACCCCCAAGTCCTCCAAGCTCAAAAACTATGTATTCCTGTGAGCAAAATGTCAAAGAGGGCAGGAGACCTGCTTGAATGATCAAGGAGATCCTGGAGTGACTTAAATGGAAGAAGGATGTATACATAATGTGGAAAAAAGGGACAAGCCACTTGGGAAGAATATAGGGCCATTGTCTGAGAAAAGGTCTTTTTCAAATATATCAATAGCAGAAGGAAGAGGAAGGAAAATGTGGGCCAACTGCTTAACGAGGTGGGTGACCTGGTGACAAAGGATACAGAGAAGGCAGAATTACTGAATGCCTTCTTTGCTTCAGTCTTCACTGCTAAGAGCAGCCCTCCAGAATCTCTGACCTTCAGGACAAGGGAGGAAATCTGGAGAAATGAGGACTTTCCCTTGGTTGAAGAGGATCAGGTCAGAGATCTCTTAGGCAAACCTGACAGCCACAGATCCATGGACCCCGATGGGATACATCCATGAGTTCTGAGGGAGCTGGCAGATGTTACTGCTGGCCAATCATTTTTGAAAGGCCATGGAAAACAGGAGAGCTGCCTGAAGACTGGAAGAAAGCTCATGTCATACCGGTCTTCAACAAGGGCAAGAAGGAGGACCCAGGCAACTACAGGCTGGTCAGCCTCACCTCCATCCCTGGAAAGGCAATGGAACAGCTCATCCTGGAGGTCATCTCCAGCATGTGGAAGAGAAGAAGGTGATCAGGAGTAGTCAGCATAGGTTCACCAAGGGAAACCATGCTTCACCAACTTGACAGGCTTCTATGATGGAATGACTAGCTGAGTGGGTGAGGGGAGAGCAGCAGATGTTGTCTACTTTGACTTCAGCAAGGCTTTCAGCACTGTCTCCCATAACATCCTCATAGGCTAGCTCAGGAAGTGTGAGATGGAGGAGTGGTCGGTGAGGTGGGATGTGAGCTGGCTGGATGGCAGAGTTCAGAGGGTCGTGCTTAGTGGAACAGAGTCTAGTTGAAGGCCTGTAGCCAGCAGTGTCTCCCAGGGACCTACACTGAGTCCAGTCCTGTTCAAGTTATTTGTCAGTGGCCTGGATGATGGAATAGAGTGCACCCTTGTCCTGGTTTCAGTTAGGACAGAGTTCATTTTCCTCCTAGTAGGTGGAATCACAGAATCACAGAATTTCTAGGTTGGAAGAGACCTCAAGATCATCGAGTCCAACCTCTGACCTAACCCTAGCAGTCCCCACTAAACCATATCCCTAAGCTCTACATCTAAACGTCTTTTGAAGGCTTCCAGGGATGGTGACTCCACCACTTCCCTGGGCAGCCTGTTCCAATGCCTCACAACCCTTTCGGTAAAGAAGTTCTTCCTAACATCTAACCTAAAACTCCCCTGGCTCAACTTAAGCCCATTCCCCCTCGTCCTGTCACCAGGCACGTGGGAGAACAGACCAACCCCCACCTCGCTACAGCCTCCCTTGAGGTACCTATAGAGAGCGATAAGGTCACCCCTGAGCCTCCTCTTCTCCAGGCTGAACAAGCCCAGCTCCCTCAGCCGCTCCTCGTAGGACTTGTTCTCCAGGCCCCTCACCAGCTTCGTCGCCCTTCTCTGCACCCGCTCAAGCACCTCCATGTCCTTCTTGTAGCGAGGGGCCCAAAACTGAACACAGTACTCGAGGTGCGGCCTCACCAGAGCTGAGTACAGGGGGACGATCACCTCCCTAGCCCTGCTGGTCACACTGTTCCTGATACAAGCCAGGATGCCGTTGGCCTTCTTGGCCACCTGAGCACACCTCTGGCTCATATTCAGCCGACTATCCACCATCACTCCCAGGTCCTTCTCTGCCTGGCAGCTCTCCAACCATTCCTCTCCCAGCCTGTAGCTCTGCTTGGGGTTATTGCGCCCCAGGTGCAGGAAGGGTGCTATGTTTTGGATTAGGATGAGAAGAGTGCTGAGAAGAGTGCTCAGCAAGTGTAAAGATATGCTGTTTCATGTCAAAGTGCTCTGTTTTGATTCAAAGCTCTCCTCAGGCTCTCCTCAAAGCTCAACTCAAGCCCTCCAGCTCAGATCCCTACCTCAGGGAAGTTGGGGTACTTGCGTTCAGTGTCTTTTTAGCATTTGGATGTTTTGTTTTCATTGTGCTCTGTCCTATGTGCAGGTTGTCAGGGCTGTGCTGAGGATGCCCTCTGAGCAGGGCCAGCACAAAGCCTTTTCCACATGCCTCCCTCACCTGGCCGTGGTCTCCCTGCATAGCATTACTGCCACGGTTGCCTACCTGAAGCCTCCCTCCACCACCTCCCTATTCCTGGGCCTGGCGGTTTCACTTCTATACTCGGTGTTGCCTCCAGCAGCGAAACCCTCACCTACAGCACGAGGAACAAGGAGCTAAAGGAGGCACTGAGGATGTTATTCTAATCTACAGTATTTCCCCATCAATGAGGTACCTGCACATCTTCCTCACATAAACCTGGACAAGGCAGAAACACCTTTGTTCATGTATTTCAAAATTGCTTTTCATTCTTTGCAATACTAGTCCAATAAAAATATTTTTCTCCATCTCATTTCTTCAACCTTTTGTTGTTGTTGTCTTTCTTGTTTTTTAACCCAAAGACCTCATTTACAGGTGCTGGTAAGCTTTGTAATTAACCAAATAAAATAACCAGCAGGTAGTCATTTTCTGTGAGTCTTGTTTCTCATAATTTCTCTTCAGGTACAGCAGAGGTTGTAGAATGAAGAAACCAGCTGCAATGTGGGGGAAAAGCAGAGATGTGGCTGAGGGACTCGATGTTTTTTTCTGTAGTACTCTGTACCAAAAAGTTCTCCTAGGCCTCTTTATTCAGTAAAAGAGATAAAGGATGAGAAGAGCATGTACCAAAAGGAACACCATGAAAAGCCATGAAGACAAGGGCCATTTTCTGCCCCTGCAGGGGACTAATGCTGGGCAAGGCCCAGCTTGGGAAGCAGCACTGTCAGACGTTCTTGGAGGGCAGTGAGCTGGGCAGGAGGCAGCCATGTGCCCTGGGAGCACAGGAAGGAAGGCTGAGGGGCACCTCACTGCAGCCTGTCAGGAGCTGCAAGGCGCTCATAGAGCGTCCAGGGCCAGGATCTGCCCCATGGCCATGAGCCCTGCCTGCCCTCCTCCTGCCATACTTCGTGCGGTGGCTGCAGCAGAGGGGAACCCCAGCCAGCCCCTGCATGGGGCTCTGCCACCCACCTCGCCCCGGCCCTCTCCAGCGCCTTCCTTGCTGCTCTCTGATGCACGCCAGCACCTCCCCGTGTGTGCCAGCCAGCACATCTGCTGAGGGCCAGTGCGGCTGCTGCTGGGGCAGGGAGCTCAGCATGGCCCTTGAAGCCCCCTGCCCTGGACCTGCCTCTCCCCTTGGCTTTGGCCCGGCCTTGTCTCTGCTGGCAGGAGTGCTCTTGGCATGCACTTCCTGGCCTCCCCTCGCCTGCGCACAGCTGCTGCCCACTCATGCTGCTGGCACAAACGTGTCCTCACCAGCAGCACCACCCCTTGGGATGCTTCTCCTGGTGTTTTCTGGCACATCACACCCACAAATGTCTCAGGCTCTACACAGTGTACCCTAATGCCATCAAGACTTAAAGAGGTAGAACCCACCTATATTTCTGGAGTGACAAGGGGATCCCAGCAGTTAACTGTCTGGAGGCTGAAGGGAGTCTAACTGGGAAGGAATGGCAAAAACACCCCATTGGGACTGGCCTGTGCATTCTCAGCATAGACTGTTTCAGGAGAGGGAACTTCAAAGTTCCAAGAGGGCACTACCGCTGGGGCTTTGGCATACCTGCCTTTGAGATGGAGGATCTTAAACAGTTGTCTACCTTGCTTGGCCTTCCACAGAATCCTTCTGTTGTGGGTTTGCTGAGGGCTGAAGAACAGCAGGTGCCAATGGCTACCATGGTGGCGCACCTGAGGTAGCATCATGCTAACCGGGACTCCCTGATTGCCATCCATGAGCTGGTTCATTGACTGGAGAGCCAAGGTGTAGTTGTAGAACTTGGTAGTGTGGTTTAGTGATGGACTTGTCAGTACTAAGGTAAAGATGCATGACCTGGTTTACACATCCTTGAGCAGTATAAGGCAAAATGCAATTCTTTTTGTCTTTTGCATCTATAGCACAGGAAGCATGACTTTGCCCTACTCTATTGACTGGGCAGGTCTTTTCACATTACTCTGTTTATGTTTCTGTTACTGGAAGGGCACAATTTCCCAAAAGAGGCCTAGCCTGTGGGTACAACTACAGCCACTTGAAGAAATATTTTCTTTACTTTGCTTCCAGAGTTTTCCACAGAAGACCCATGAGAGACCATGGATGTCCAGGTGTTTACTAATATTCAAGCTGAATTTCTCAGATTCCAATGGTTATTTCAATTTTATTTTATTTTATTTTATTTTATTTTATTTTATTTTATTTTATTTTATTTTATTTTATTTTATTTATTTTATTTTATTTTATTTTATTTTATTATTTATTTTGTTCCCAAAGTACAACTGACTTGTCTTAGAAAGGGTTTCATGTGCTGGGCTGAGCTGCAGTTACAGGGACAAAGACCACTGCTGGCAGTGGAGGTGTAAGACCTCCAGACTCTGCTTTTTCTCCTGATAGAGGTCTCCAAAGAAGTCACCCTGAATGAACAGCAATAGGAGAACAATGCTCAAAACTGAAATGCAGCAAAATTCAGACTTTGAAACAAGAAGTTTTTATTAGGTGCTTTTTGAAATCTTCTTCTTTAATTACATCATGCAAGCTCTGCAATTAGCTGAACAAATCCTGAAGTCTTTAAGAAAATTGTGGTAGAGATGTTAGGAGTTTCTCCATTTTAATGAGGTCCATGGTGTATTTTGGTGCTCAGTCTATGAAGCTCAGGTACTGAGAGGAGAGTGATGTAAGCGCTTGAGCATGTCAAGTCAGGAGGCACAAAAGTTGAAGTGACTTGGAGTATTAATGGGCCCCACTGAGGGCTGTTACTAACGAAGCCTCCCCAGGGCCTTGCTAGGACAGATAATTGGAGGCCATGATTACAGACAGACAAAGCGCTATGCTGAGAAATGTCTTGGCTTCTTTTAGTGAAGCAGAAGATTCAAGGCCTGCCACCAGCTGCTGGAGGGGAGATCTTGTACCCCGTGTCTGGCTCAGGGCTCTTCCTGGCGATCTGTGGGATGTTCTGGGAAGCGTGATGCCATAAGAACACTGGAATGACACCTTCCAGCCTCTGCAAGGATTGCAAGGAAGGAAGGAGGCCCCACTGTAATGACTACATCTCATCACCTCATAAGCTCTAGACAAGGGGAAAAAAATTCAGGGCTGTTGGGGCTTTCCATTCTTGCCAGCACCCTCTGCCTTCTCCTCTGCAAGCTTTCCAATGCTGTCCCACACTTTGCCCTATTTTCTTGAAGTCTGCAGAAACCCATCTCTGTTTACCACCTTGCTCTCATCCCAGCATTTCTTCCTCGTTGAGGCCAGTGCCAACCTTCCATATTGCATTCTGTGGCAGCTTATTCTCTCCTCTTCTTTGCTAATATCAAAGGAAGCTCCATCAGGGTGGAAACCACTCCTGAAGAGGCATCCCAACCCATCAGGCTCCTTGCGGCCTGGCAGCCAACCAGACACAAGTCACCTCAGCAGCCTCTTCCATGCCATGGGCCTACTGCTGGCCTTGCAGCTTCGTGGCTACACACAGCCAAGCCTTGTGCCTCCTGCTGTGCAGTCATGGACTCAAGCAGAAGGGACAGGACAACCCATATGGGGGCCTTCTTTCTGTCTGGATCCTCCTGGGTCTGGAGGAAGAGGGGATCCCCCAGTCAGCATGCCAACCAGGTGCCTTCTGCTGGCCTAGCAGGGCCACTGGCACATGTCCGCACAAAAGTACAGATCCCAGGGAGAAGGTAAGGGTGACCTGTCAGCTTCAGACAGAAGTGACCTCACAGTCCCTTTCCATGACACGTTCCTGCTGCTGCCCTATCAAGTGCAGAGGCAGAAGTGACCTCACAGTCCCTGCCACAGTCACATTCCTCCTGCTGGGGCAGGAGATCCTGAGGTAGAGCTGACCTCTCTCTACTCTCCTAGGGACTAGATTTGACCTTTCTGGGTTAGAGATTAAGCAAAATTTTAGATGGAGCGTTTGGCGTTCTGCTTGTGGTGTCAGGTCTCTGGTTAGGGTATGGGCACACATTATGCTTAAGGGTTTTGTTTACATCTGTCAAGAAGTCTAGGATGAAATAGAGCAATTTAATGTTAGTGTTAGGGGCAGTGATTCAGGTGAGCAAGAGAGTAAATGTAAGGGAAAGGGGCTATGGGCTGAGTTTTTCTTCAGGTGATACTTTGATTTCTGCATTACAATAGTGGAGTCCTGTCAGGGTGTTTGTGTAATGTTTAGGTTTAGGGATTATTGTTACTGTTGAAAATAGTTTATAGGCCCTACAAGACTGTTTGAAGTCAGTGTTACAGCAGCCTCAACATGACATGAACCCTCTTACCTCTGCAAAGGTAAGCTTCTGAGCTCCTCCTCTTTTCTCTTCCCTCCCCCAAATCTCACATATGTCCTGGCCAGGTTACTCCTGACCTCCCCATATCAGTCATCTAACTGGGATCAGCTTTCTGATGGCTTTCATTATATCAAAGTACCTGTCTCACCTCTGCTGGCTACTCTATTCCGTAGTATTAGACTGCTCTATTCTCTACACTCTGTTGGCCATTCTAGTCTGTTACTATGAAAGCCTCGCATGGGAACTGTTACAGCAGATAACTAGAGGCCCTGATTACAGACAGTCAAAGACACTGTGCTGAGAAAAGTCTCGGTTTGTTTTGCCGAAGCAGAAGGCCAAGGCCTGACCCCAGCCACTGGGAGGGGAGATCCTGCACCCCCAGCACCTCCATGTCTCACTCAGGGCTCTTCCTGGAGTCTGTGGGGTAGGGGACGATGCCGATAATATCATGTGAAGGACAGTATTATGACACCATCCAGCGTTTTCACATGGTTGAAAGGAGAATACATTGTCCGAATGCCATGAGTATGTGAAATATGTTCATCTGACTCGTGTCAATATGGAACAATGCTAGGGCTGCATGGTATGATGAATGTGACTTTCTGTCTTACATACCCTTGGATAACCACACGTCTAAGTGAAACAGAGTCTAGAAGTTTGTGTCAATAGAGGGTTTGAAGGGTAAATCGTGAGACTCGGGTCTAGGGGATAAGAGAACAAAGGAGTTTCCAAAAACTGCTGACTTTTCCATGGGACAAGTCTCTGATATCTGGGATAAGAGAACAAAGGGGTTTCAAAATAACTGCTAACTATTGCATGTGGCGCTGCACGGGTCTCTGATATCCAGCTAAGATATGACCAAATAAGAAGAAGGGGGGAAGATGAAGAACAATCGAAGGACAAAGCCTGGAAGGAAGACTATGAGCCTTCAGTACGAGCGACCCCTCAGAGGAACCACTGGAGACTGATACGCATGCGCACATGGGGTGGTTTGGATCCTGGGAAACTAATTATAATAACCCTGCCTTTTCCAAAAAGTGGGGTAGAATATGTATTAGCCTAGGAGCATAAAAACCAGCCACCTGATGTAATAGGTGTGTGTCTTGGTGGATCAGAGACTCCCGGCACACCCAGTGCTGTTTCCTTGCCTCTATTCCTTTAATAAATTGTAAACTTTAATTGCAATCCTATTTGGGACTCAGTCATTTATTGCAAGTATAACATGTCTCCTCATAAGCCATGGCCAAGGGGACAAAGGTGTCAGTGCTGCTACAGCCTTCCATTCTTGTCAAAGCCCTCTGCCTTCTCCTCTGCAGACTTTCCTATGCCGTCCCACACCTCTCTGAAGGCTGCAGACAGGCACTTCTCTTCCCCACCTTGCTCTCACTCCTGTATTGCCATGATTTCCATGACGCCTCTCCACTCCTGCCAGCTGTTCCTTCAAACACAAGGGTGTGGGCTGATCCAAACTCCCTCTGGGTGACCTCTGGACCCACAGCACCAGTTCTGGTGCCTCACCTCCAAATCAAGAATTTCATCTGACTACCCACTCTAAATCTACCCTCTTTAAGTTTAAAGCCATTCCCCTTGTCCTATCAGTGCACACCCTGAGTAAAAGTCTCTCCCCAGCTTTTCTGTTGGCCCACTTTAAGTACTGGATGGATGCTATAAGGTCTCCTCAGAGCCTTCTCCAGGCTGAACAACCCCAACTCCCTCAGCCTGTTTTAATAGGAGAGCTGCTCCAGCCCCTTGATCATCCTTGTAGTCCTTGTCTGGACTCACTCTAATAGCTTCAAGTCATTCTTGTACTGGGAGCCCCAGAGCTGAACGCAGTACTCCAGGTGGTGTCTCATGAGAGCAGGTGGGAGTCTCATGAGATTCCCGCAAGCAACCTCTCAAGCCTGTCCAGTTCCGTACCACCAAGAAGGAACATGACGATCTATAGCCAGGTCTTCTTCCTGTAAGGGTCCTACTGGGTATGTAGGCAGAGGGGATCTCACAGTCGGCATGGCAATCGAGTGTCTGCTTGTACTGGGTCTGACAGGGATGGAGTTAACTTGCCCTGCAGCAGCCCACATAGTATTGTGCTCTGTGCAAGGTGAAGTTGCTCAAGGAGTCCTCCTAGCTTGGCATTAGCCACAATTGAGCTGAAAATGTACTCCGTGTCATCATAAAGGGAGATAAAAAAGAGGGTCAATGTTGTTGACCCAAGTGCCCATCACTGAGGGGTGCTGCTGGTATCTGGGTGGCAGGAGGACTTTGTACCACTAGTGTCCAGCCACCCTCCCCCTCACATCATCATCCCTTTCTTCAGTCCAAATATCACCAGTCTGGCTAAAGGGAGACTCCAGAAGACCATGGCAAAGGCCTTGATAAAGTCCAGGTTCACCACATTGCCTTCTTTCCCCTTCCCTACTGCTTCAGCAATTTCTTTATTTTTTATGCCACATACCTGAAGATGGCTGTGGCAGGACTTTCCCCATCATGTCAGCAGGAGCAGAGGTGACAGTTGCAATTCTCCTCGCCCTTTTATTTAATTATTTATTTACTGTCATTCCATAAGATGCTTTTGATGCCTGCCTTTTCCAAGTCCCCAGAAATCTCTGAGCCAAACCTCTGACAGAAAGCCCAGTCCAGAAAGTCATGGTAGTGTGACATGGAGGAGAGGAGCATGTGCATTGAATCTGTGCAAGAGGCATGACAGAAATTTCACAGGGACAACAGGGGTTGTTTCTGGAGTCACACAGGGCAGCGTCAGGGCTCTGTGAGGTGCCTATGTCTGAGCTGGCCTCCCATGCTCCTCATACACATGGGGCTGTTGGGAGACACAGGTCCCTGCCTTGCACATCCACATGCAGTGCACTGCAGTGCCTGCAGTGTCCCTTTGGCTCCTGCAGCCACTGCCAGAGGCTGGGAGGCACCTCAGCCCTGCGGTGCCTCGCCCTGCTCTGCCCTCCTCCGAGATACCCCAAGGCATGAGGAATGGGCACAGAGACGTTCAAGGAAGCACATCCCAGAGCTGCCTTCAGGTGGCTTCCCAGGGGACGTTACTTGGTTTTGTGACACTATCTGTCCAGCTGGCCTTCATGAGACTTCTAGGAATAGCTGATGGCCTTTGTGCTCCTTCGTGTTCATCTCTCCACACACATATGATGTGCCTGCTGGAACCAGCATTGGGTTTCTCTTTCCATGTCTTCCATGCACATACATCAGGCCCTGCTCTTCTGGGAAATCCTATCCCCCGAAGAGCAAGTGAACAATGAGCAATGGCCTACTCAGTCATTGCTGAACCCCCTGCCCGTACACCCCACAGCTCTGAGCTTGTGATGGCAATCTCCAGAGTATGAAAAATGACCAAAAGATAACCTTGTTCCTGAAATGCTTTATGAGTCATATGCAGAAGACAATGGGCTTTTTTTTTTTTTTTTTTTTAAAGATTATCAGGTCTTATCAGGTCACTAGTTTCCTCAAGGCATCCTTGAGTTCCTGGTTCCTCATGCTGTAGATGATGAGGTTCACTGCTGGAGACACCACTGAGTACAGAACTGTCACCACAAGGTCAAGGGATGGGAAAGAGATGGAGGGGGACTTCAAGTGGGCAAACAGGACAGTGCTGACAAAGAGGGAGACCACGGCCAGGTGAGGGAGGCATGTGGAAAAGGCTTTGTGCCTGCCCTGCTCAGAGGGCATCTTCAGCACTGCCCTGAAAATCTGCACATAGGATAACACAATGAAAACAAAAGAACTGAAGAGTAAAGAAAAACTGAAAACAAGTAGCTCAAATTCTCTTATGTAGGCATTTGAGCAGGAAAGCTTGAGGATCTGGGGGATTTCACAGAAGAACTGGTCCACAGCGTTGCCGTGGCAGAGGGGCAGGGAAAATGTACTGGCTGTGTGCAGGACACCATGGAGAAAGCCACTGCCACAGGCAGCTGCTACCATGGTGGCACAAGCTCTGCTGCCCAGGAGGCTCCCGTAATGCAGGGGCTTGCAGATGGCAAAGTAGCGGTCGTAGGCCATGATGGTGAGAATATAAAACTCTGCTGTAATCAAGATGACAAATATAAAGACCTGTGCAGCACAGCCTTGATAGGAGATGGTCCTGGTGTCTCAGAGAGAATTGGCCATGGCTTTGGGCAGAGTGGTGGAGATGCAGCCCAGGTCGAGGAGGGCGAGGTTGAGGAGGAAGAAGTACATGGGGGTGTGCAGGCGGTGGTCGCAGGCTACGGCAGTGAGGATGAGTCCGTTGCCCAGGAGGGCAGCCTGGTAGATGCCCAGGAAGAGCGCAAAGTGCAGGAGCTGCAGCTCCCGCATGTCTGCAAATGGCAGCAGGAGGAACTCACTCACAGAGCTGATGTTGGGCATTGTCTGACATTGAACACAGTTTTCTGTTAAGGAGGAGTATGTAGAGCAAAATCAGAAAACCTCTCTGAGGAAAACCTATTTCAAGTCTAAAAGCACCCTCCAGCTCGAGCCTCTCTCTTTGCAGGAAAACCTTTCTGCAGCTCTCTTGCTTGAGCTGTGGCTGGGGCTGACTGAGAGTGGCACTGGGAGCAGGGGCTGGTTTGGGCTGCAGAGGAGTCCTTCCTGCTGTGCAGCAGAAGGAAAGCAGGAACGTGGGGGAAACTCAAGTGCAATCCACTTATCAGATCAATGAGCTTTGCAGTGTTGTTACAAGCAACTCTTCTGAAAACACTGTAGAGCAAGGTGTAAATTCTTTGCTTTATTTTCTAGTAGTTAGCCCTATAATTCTTAGGACGATGATCACACTTCCGTGTTTTTCCAAGATGAAAGTGGAGACAGCTGAGAGCAGAGAAGCCCCAGTCGAAGTGAGGCTGCACAGAATCCTCACCTCATTTCTGGTATACCTGATCAGAATCTCAGCTCTTCCCTCCTAGCCGGGGGTGCAGAGGCCTCACTCCAGCTGCCCACAGACAGCCATCCAGCAGCATGGAGAGCGCCTTAGCATGGAGGTGTCTTCTCCTTCAGGATCCTGGATAACACAAGTATGCCATGAGAGAGGTAAGACCTGACGGAGAGGAACATGCAGCCCAGGAGAACACCCCACAGAGAGAGTTGGATATTCACAAGCTGGGGTGTCCCAGTATCCCACTGCAGTGTCTGGAGGAGGTTTGGCCACCCTGCTTGTGAAAGACCAGGGGCAGCTGGGATATGGCACTCCAAGTGGTTTCTGCCAGACTTCCTCATGTTGCAGTGCAACCCAGAAGCAGTCTCAAAGCCTACTGCATTGCTCACTGCCCTCCCATAAGCAAGACCCAGGAGGAGACCCTTCCAGGACCTGCAGCTGCATGGCCCTGCAGCCAGACACTTACCTTGTCAAGGGCTGTGCAGATTTCTCCTGCAGGCAGCTCTCAGCATCCTCCCACTGCCAACTGCCTCCAAGCCCTCTCTCCTTCTCTCCTCTCCTTGTGCCAGCTGCGGTCAGAGCTCCCAGCCCTGCTGCACTGTGCAGAGGAGCTGCTCCTGGGCAGAGCTGTCTCTCTGCACCAGGGTCCTCTTGCCACGAGCTCTCTGTCCCAGGAGCCCGGCCCAGCTCAGCACCAGAGACCCAGCCCAAAGCATTGTAATGACTCCTCTGGTAGCTTTGGTGATGAGCCCATGAACCTCAGGCACTCAGAGACAATTGAAGACATCTCTCCAGAAGTCCAAATTAGATGCAAGTTTCCTGGAGTTTCCCCCTGAGGCGAGCACTGACACAGCCTCCCTTGGAGCTCGTTAGAGCAGAATATTGGAGGCAGTGAGGACAAGTAGACAAAGGCAATGTGAAGGTGACACTGAGGTGTAGACAAAGTGGATGTGTTTCACCAAGCACAAGGGTAGGCCTTGATGCCCACCCTCTGGGAAGGGAGATATTTTCCTTTCATACCTTGCTCAGGGCTCCCCCTGCGGCAGTAGGAGATGAGAATTTCTTTCTCTTCAAGTCCAGTCTCAACATCCTGAAGTCAATTTTGTAGCATTATTTCTTTGTCATGCCATTTTTCCCTACAGAGGAAAGCTAAAACATCTCCAAAAACACCCTTCAGGCAGTCTCAGGCTACTTTTGCTCTACTTGGATGCTCCATGCCACTGGGCCAGAGAAACCCAAGTCTCTCAGACACTCTATACACAGCAGGTGCTTTAGGCCCTGAACCCCACCTTGGCACAACCTCTCTGGGCACAGTCCTGCATCTCTCGTAAATGAGGAGCTACTCACTGGGACAGCCTTGTGCAGGTGGGGTAACACCATATTGGAGCTGAGTCTGATAACTCGTATTTTCTTGATGGACATGCTCCTCATAAGGCAGCTCTGTAGGATGCTGGCCTGGCTCCTGGTGAGCAGGCACCACTGTTCATATGGCATCCCTCATGGTGCTCCCCTCCTCCTCCTGGGCGCTGCTCACTCAGCAGGGTCCCCGTCTGCCCTGATATGTGGGGTTCCTCTTCCTCTTCTGTAGGACTAGGCTCTTCTCCTTGTAAATGTCAAGAGGTTTTTGTATGTAAGATCCTGCAGTTTCTCAAGGTTCCCCTGGACAAACGCCCCACTCTGTGAACTGTTAATGTCTGCAGGGAGATGTCTCATCCTAACTGTGCTGTCTCTCACAAGATAAAAGCATCAGCAGCTGCAGAGATTTTGGGCAGTAGAGGAGTAACCAGTTGAATGGAGCTCCAGCACAGTGTCATAGAAGGGTAGAGGATGGAAGGCTGCCAGATTCCACCTTTCTGTTCTTCTCATGTATGCTGTTATTTCTCGGAAGCTGAGTCCTAAATGTTGTTAGGCTGTGCAAAGAAAAAATTTAGAAGGGCCAAAGCCCAACTGGAGCTCAATACATCTATTACTTTTAAAGACAATAAAAATGTTTTTTGTTTGTTTGTTTGTTTTTTAAATATAAATACATAAGGAAAAAAAAAAAAAGAGAGAGAGAGAGAGAGAATTAAGGGGAATCTTCATCCTATATTGGATGTGAGAAAACAGAATAAGAAGAGATGAGGAAAAGACTGAGGTACTTAGTGCAATCTTTACCTCAATATTTAGCAGCAAGACCAGTTGTTCCCCTTGTACTCAACCCCCTGAGCTGGTAGATAAAGATATTGAATAGAATGAAGCCCTCATAATCCACAAGGAAATGGTTAGAGAACTGCTATTCTGCTTCGATGTACTCAAGTCTATTTGGGCTCCACACATTGGTACTGAGGGAGCTGGCTGAAGTGCTCACCAAGCCTCTTTCCATCACTTGCCAACAGTCCTAGCTATCAGGGGAGGTCCCAGTTGACTGGTGACTAGCAAATGTGACAGCCATGTAAAAGAAAGGCCAGAAGGAAGATCTCGAGAACTACAGGCCTGTCAGTCTGACCTCTGAGCTGGGGAAGCTCATGGAGCAGATTGTCTTGAGTACCATCACACAACACTTTCAGGACAATCAGGTGTTGAAGCCCAGTCAGCATGGGTTTATCAAAGCCAGGTCCTGCTTGACAAATCTGATCTCAATCTATGGGAAGGTGATGCGTGTAGTGGGTTTATGTGTCAAGGTTTTGGTAGCAGGGAGCCATAGGGGTGGTTTCTGTGAGAAGGATCTAGAAGCTGCCCCATGTTTGGGAAGGGCCCCACTGCTGACCAGAGCTGAGCCAATAAGCGATGTTGTTTTGCGCCTCTGTGAGAGCATATTTAAGACAGGGAAAAAAAAGCTGCGGCACACAGCAGCCGGGAGAGTGAAGGGAGTGAGAAAACAGCCTTGCAGGTGCCAAGGTCAGTGCAGAAGGAGGGGGAGAAGTGCTCCAGGCTCCGGAGCAGAAGTCCCCTGCAGCCTGTGGTGAGGACCATGGTGAAGCAGGATGTCCCCCTGCAGCCCATGGAGTACCACGGTGGAGCAGGGTTCCATGGTGCATTCCGTGGAGGAGACCATGGTGGAGCAGGTGGCCCTGCACCGATGGAAGCTGCCGCCTGTGGAAGATCCCTGCCTGAACAGGTCCCAGGCTGGACCTGTATCCTGTGGAGAGGAGACCACACAGGAGCAGGTGACCTGGCAGGAGCTGCTGCCCGTGGGGGAGCCAGGTTGGAGCAGTTTGCTCCTGAGGGATGGACCCCGTGGTACGGACCCATATCTGGAACAGTTCTGGAAGAGCTGCTGCCTGTGGGAAGCCCATGCCGGATCAGTTCATCAAGGACTGTGTCCCATGGGTGGGACCCCACAGCAAAGGGGACGAGAGTGACCGAGAAGGAGCGGCAGAGAAGAAATGCTGTAGACTGATCATAACCCCCATTCCCCCGTTCCCCTGCGCCGCTCGGGGGGAGGAGGTGGAAGAGGGTGGATGGGGGGAGAAGGTGCTTTTGGTTTCTTTCCTTTGTTTCTCACTTCTCTAGCTTGTTAACAATGAGCAATAAATCTTACTATCTTCTTATGCCGAGTCTGTTTTGCCCGTTACAATAATTATTGCGTGATTTTCTCGTCCTTATCTCAACCCTTGGGCCCCTTTTCACATATTTTCTCCCCATTCCTCTTTGAGGAGGGGGAGTGAGAGAGTGGCTGTGGTGGAGCTCAGCTGCCCACTCGAGCAGAACTACAACAAAGCCTCTTTGGTATGGAGGATGACGGCTGAAATATAAATATGGAGAGGCCTGGCAGATTGATTACATCGCACTCCCTCAAACTCGCAATGGCAAGCGCCACGTACTTACAATGGTAGAAGCAACCACCGGATGGCTGGAAACATATCCTGTGCCTCATGCCACCGCCCGGAACACTATCCTGGGCCTTGAAAAGCAAGTCCTATGGCGACATGGTACCCCAGACAGAATAGAGCCAGACAATGGAACTCATTTCCGAAACAACCTTATAGACACTTGGGCCAAAGAGCATGGTATTGAGTGGGTGTATCACATCCCCTATCATGCACCAGCCTCCGGGAAAGTTGAATGATACAATGGACTGTTAAAGACTACATTGAAAGCAACGGGCGTTGGGACATTCAAAAATTGGGATACGCATTTGGCAAAGGCCACCTGGTTAGTCAATACTAGGGGATCTGCCAACCGAGCTGGACCTGCCCAATCAAACCTGTTACGTACTGTAGATGGGGATAAAGTCCCTGTAGTGCATGTAAGAAATATGCTGGGTAAAACAATCTGGGCTACTCCTGCCTCAGGAAAAGGCAAACCTATCCGTGGAATTGCTTTTGCTCAGGGACCTGGATACACTTGGTGGGTGATGCAAAAGAATGGAGAGGTCCGGTGTGTACCTCAAGGAGATTTAATACTGGGTGAGAATAGCCCATGAACTGAATTGTACCATGTTAATTACTATATAATACTGTATGTTATCACTACCATGACTACTATAGGTGACTAATTAGAATGTATGGAAAAGAGTGTAACCTGAGCATGACGTAAATGGTATGGAATAAGGGGTGGATAGATGTCCTGGTTTCAGTTAGAACAGAGTTAATTTTCTTCCTAGTAGCTGGTGGAATGCTGTGTTTTGGCTTAGGATGAGAAGAGTGCTGATAACATCCCGATGTTTTAATTGTTGCAGAGCAGTGTTTCTACCAAGCCAAGGACATCTCAGCCTTTTGCTCTGTCCTGCCAACAGGCAGGCTGGGGGTGCAGTAAGAGCTGGGAGGGGACAGACCCAGGACAGGTGACCCAAACTAGCCAAAGGGGTATTCCATACCATCTGACGTCATGCTAAACAATATATAGGGGTGGCTAGCCGGGGGGAGGGGGCCGGACTGCTCGGGGTTAGGCTGGGCATCGGTCAGCGGGTGGTGAGCAATTACATTGTGCATCACTTGTTTGTACATATTATTAGTAGTAGTATTATTATCACCTTTGTATTATTATTATTATTATTATTATTATTATTATTATTATATTTTATTTTTGTTATTATTATTTTCCTGTCTTATTAAACTGTCTTTATCTCAACTCACGGGCTTCACTTTCCATTTCTCCCCCCTGTCCCAGAGAGGGAGGGGGGAGGGTGAGCGAACGGCTGCGTGGTGTTTAGCTGCCGGCCAGGTTAAACCACGACACTGGGGAAGGGCAGGGCGAGGGGGACCTCCTCTGGCTGTATCTCTGAGGGGGTTGTGGAGGATGTGTAGCCAGGATCTTCAGCTGGGTTCAGGGTGGGAGGATAAAAGACAACAGCTGTGAAGGTGAAAGAGGAGAGCTTCAGGCTAAAAAGAAGGCAAAAAGCCTTCCCACCATGAGCTCAGCTAGGCATCACCCAGAGGCTGTGCAGTCTCCATCTTTGCTGGTTTTGCAAAATGCAACAGGATCAAGCCCTGAACAGCCTGTTCTGACCGTGCTTATGACAGCTTGGGCTGCAGGCCTCCTGAGGACCCTGTCAACATGCCTTATGGTCCTTTGACCTCAGGCCCAGTTTCTGGTGGTGCCAGAGGAGATGCTGTGTGGCCTGAATCCTCCTGTGCTGTAGGGGACCATCTAAAGCCAGGCAGGTGAACATCTCCTCTTCTCCCTTGGCTGTAACTGTAGCCTGGGAGGCACTGCCTCAGCCATCTCTGCGTTACACCTCCAGCTCCTGTCTTCCAGCTCTAAGCACCTGAAAGTCCATTGCCTGGATGTGCTCTGAGGTGTGGGAAGAGATCTAGGCTTTTCTGGGGTGTTAATTCTCTCCCTCTGCACGCTGCTCCTCTCAGAGACGGTCTCATTTTTCACTTTCTTTCCTACCTGGAGGGAAATGCATACTCTGTCCTGGCCATAAAGCTGAGCATGTTTACTACTTTTGCCACACTTCCACATCTCATGGATCTGTCACCTGGAAAAGTGAATATTGCGTGCATGTTCGTGGCCCTGCTTTCTTCCATCTGTGCAGCAAGGTCCACATCTCAGTGTTATGTACTTTTTTGCAAAGACTGTGAATGGTCATGGATATGCAAAGATTCTTCGGGGGGGGGGGGGGGGGGGGTTGGGCACAGGGCTTTATACAAGATGCAGAATGATCTTAATGGTGTTGGCCTAACAATACTAGAAATGCTTTGAAAATGTCAATAAAAGTAAAAAAGAAAACAAAACTAAACAGAAATAAAGTCAAACTTCTAAAACATTGATAATTTATGGATGCACATTTACAGCTTTTACAAACTTTGGTGATTCTGCTTTCCTTTTTTTTCATAGTTAAAAATGGCCAATATTGATGTTTTGACACACTGCCCAGCCTCCACCTGCAGCTCCTGAGGGCCTCTGGTCTCCCACAGCTCCTCTTGACAGCTGCCAGCCTCAGGCAAACACCTCCAGTACAGAGGGGCCCCTGAACCTAGCAAGGTCTGCCTGGAAAGGTGAACAAATTATTCCAACATAGGAAAGAAAATATAAATAAATAAATATATAAATAAAAGAGCACGTGTTCATCACTTCAAACACTCTGCCTAGAACAGTCCTTGTATGGCCATCCCTTGGGGAAGGTGAACCTCATTAGCTGCAGCTTGCACTGGGCACACAGCTGAGGAGATTGTTTTACTGTTTACTGAACTGCACCACACTTAACTTTGGTTGGTTTTCAATGGGGAGCAGTCCTTCTGTGCCTGCGTGCAGGCAGTTCTGTGGGGAAAAGGGATGGGAGTTGGTGCAAAGGAGCTGTAACATGCAGCTGCAGCCCTGACTGGAGAAGTCTGATGGGAGGAGAAGTGCTGCAAGTCCCAGGTGGCTCCTGAGAGAAATGGTGGGGCTGGGAAGGTGAGGAGCAAGGTTGCCCACAGAGTGCCTGGCCTCAAGGGACTGCCTTTCCAAGCTGACCAGACCTCCTTAGGAGACCCTCTGGATCAATAGCAAAGGGAGAGGGCAGGGAATTGAAATAAATCAATAAAGAATCCAGCTTGAAGGGAAAATTCCCTTATTATCAACTGCTCATTGAAATGTGCCTCATTCACTAGCTTTCTGAAATCTCCCCAATTAGACGTAAAAGCTCTGAAGCCTTGAAGGAACTGCTGGGCAGAAAGAGGACACAGGAGGGCTCTCTGCATTGTGCCGAGCCCCAGGGTGTATTTGGCGCTGAGTCCATGCACCTCTGATGCTGAGAGAAGATAGCGCAGGCTGTTCAAGAGGTTAAGGCCAGGAGAAATGCTGAAGGTTCTGGGAGTGTTAATTGGTCCCACTGGGGGCCATTACCACCACAGCTCCCCCATGGACTTGTTAGCAAAGGAAAGGGGAGGCAGTGATGATAGGCAGGCAAAGGCAAAGTAAAGGTGGCCCTGATGGCAAGGAAACCTTGATGTGTTTTATCAAAGCAAGCACCAAGGCCTGACACCCGGCTCTGGTAAGAGAGCTTCTGTCCCTCACGCTGCTCTTCAAGGGGCAGTGGGATCTGGGGTGTGTGATGGCAACTAAAGGACAACAGTACAACTCCAGTGCACAGGGCTGCAAGGAGGCCACATGGTTCCAGTGCCAGGAGCACCATGTGTCATCTCACAGGCTCCAGTGGCAGAGACAACAGCCAGAGCCACGGGGACAAAGACTTCTGCTGTGTCAGGGCCTTCCAGCCCTGTCAGTGCCCTTGGACATCTCCCCACAGGTTGTCCTATCCTGTCCCATGCCTGAACCATTTTCCCTGCAGCCTGGAGACATCCAACCTGCTTCCCCACCACAGCATCTCCCTACCCATACTAGGGACTCCTTGTGCTCATTGCCTCTGACTTGAAACACAAGCCATGGGCTGAAGCAGACTCCCTCTGAGTCACCACAGCACTGCCCTTGGAGTGGCATTTCTTCCTCCTCATCACCACTCTGGACCTCCAAAACAGCCACTTCTTGGTGGATTTCCTTTCTCATGCTCTTTACCCTTACCCAAAATGTGCCATCATCTCTGAAAGCAGATTTCTGTCTGTCAGGAGCTCCTACAAGGGTGCCCTGAGCCTGTGCTTCACCAGGTCTAGGAAGCGCAGAGCTCTCAGCCTCCACACACATGACCCCTAGCCCTGTCTTGGCACACCTCCTCTGAACCCTTTCCTTTCCTCCCTAGTCCTTCAGAAAAGGAGCCTCACACTGGGAAGGCCTCTTCCAGTTATGGCCACACCAGTGTGGAGTCATGGAAGATGAGAAGTCCCTTGCCTGGGTGGACACACTCCTCCTAGATCATCCCAATGTGGATGTGACCATATCCGTATATAGCACTGCCGGCTCATATGGCATCCCTGGTTGTGCCCAAGCTCTCTCCTCCTGGTTGCTCTTCCTGAAGTCCGGTCTAAGCCTGCTGTGATGTATGGAGCTGTGCTGCCCCTGATGCAGAGCAGAGCATCACAAGATGGGAAAGAGAGGCTCTCTTCTCCTTGGAAAACAGAATGAGATTTATCCACCAAATCCCAGCGTTTCACAAGGTCGTCTGCAAGGAACACTTACTGTCAATGGACAAGTCTCAGGTTAGGAACCATGTAAAGAAACTGGGAACTGTGAGCAAGGTAGCCCCAAGCCCTGCCTGCCCTCCTCCTGCCACGCTCCATCAGGCGGCTGCAGCAGAGGGGACCCACAGCCAGCCCCTGGCTGGGCTCTGCCAGCCACCTCTCCAGTGCCATCCCTGCTGCCTTGGGGTGCTCTGTGAGGTGCTGGGTGACCTCACAAGGCCTGCTGGCCAGCACATCTTCTGCAGGGCAACCAGCAATGCAGCAGGGACCTCACCACAGCCCTTCCATTCCCCTCTCCTCCCCTCATTCTCGGCCTTGTCTCTGCTGGCAGGAGCAGCCTTGGGAGGGGCTTCCTGGCCTCCCATTGATACTGAGCTGAAAGGAGAAATAGTCTCTTCCTTGACAGAACAATGGCTTCAAATTTGAAAAGCTTCATTAGGAGATAGGTGAAACCTTTACTAGGTTTTGTTAGAAAGAAGGAAGTTCAGAAACATTCACCCCTGATGTTACTTTAGTCACTAATTAGTCAGCTTTATCTGTAAGAGCCTACAGACTTGTATCTCAGAATGAGGGCAAGGTGACCCAGGCCTAGAGCATGTGTCAGAAGATTAGGTGAGAAACTCATGCTATGCATATATCCTTGGATGTGTAACCACCTAAGCTTTGTATGCATGCCTGAGATGAAAGAATAAGAGAAGAAAGATTTCGATGGCTTGAGCATGGACAAGAACTGGATTCAACTAATGAACATAGTGAGGAAGACTACCGATGACCACCAGAGACCCCTGAAAGACAGGGGAAACAAATGTGCATGTGTCAGCAACACTTACTGATTTTAATGAGTTACAGGAAGTAGTATGAATATGTTTTGGGGAAATGTGATTAACATGTATGTTTTGCTTGTATATAATCCCTATAGCTCAAACAGTTCTGTAAGCACTGGAGTGATCCCCTGTGCGTCCAGGACCTCAATAAAAGAACGCCTGCTTTCTAAAACTCCAAACTGAGTCTTAGAGAGTTACTTTGACTGGCTTTTATAGTATCACCCTCGCCTCCTGCCAGCTGCTGCCCTCTGAGGATCCTGCTGTGAAATATGTTCATCTGATTCGTGTCAGTATGGAACAATGCTAGGGCCGCATGGTATGATGAATGTGACCTTCTGTCTTACATACCCTTGTATAACCACAAGTCTAAGAAAACCAGAGTGGTTAATGTATATAGTTCTTGTATCTTGCAAAGGAATGTTTTAGCAATTTGTGTCAATAGAGAGCTTGAAGGGAAATGTATTTGTAGGCTTTTCCTTGGAGTCTCTGATATCTGGGGGGTTCAGAATAACTGCTAACTGTTATGACTTTTGCATGGGACACTATGCAAGTCTCTGATATCTGGCCAGGAGATTAAGGAGCAGGGGAGAGCTGAAGAACAACTAAAAGACAAAGCTTGCAGGGGACACTGCACAAGTCTCTGACATACAGCCAAGTTGGACAAAGGAGAAGGACAAGAGGGAGGAAGACTATGAGCCTTCAGCACGAGAGAACCACAGAGACCCTCAGAGGGACCACCAGATACGCATGCTCCAGTAGGAGGGTTTGGATTCCAGAAACTAATTATAATAACCCTGTGGGTTTTTTTTTGAAGTAGTAATGAATTTGTATCAGCCTAGGAGCATAAAAATCATCCGCTTGATGTAACTGGTGTGCGTCTTGGTGGAGCAGAGACTCCCGGCGCACCCAGTGCTGCTTGCTTACCTGTATTCATTTAATAAATTGTAAACTTTGATTATAGTCCTATTTTGAAGGCTGAGCCATTTATTACACTGGTACAAACGTGGCCCCGCACCAACAGCACTGTTCGTGCTGCCTTTGCTGCCTTGCCTTGTCCTCTCCCTCGACTCCTTGTCTTTTCCAGGCCACACATTCCACACCCAAACGCATCCCTTTGCTGTGGCCACCCTCTCCCCTGCCCAGCGGGATGGCAGAACCAGGGCAGGACATGGTAGAGTTAGGCTGTGTAGCACCCATGCAGAGCACTTGTGGCAAAGTGGGAGCTGAGATTGGGTGGTGCAGAGGAGGCCCCATGCAGGAAAGATGAGGTTAAACACCAGCTTTGCAGTGTGTGTGTGTGGGGGGGCTGGTGTCCATCGTGGTTTGGCATGGGAGGCTTCTGGCCATGAAGGGGCAAGGGATGGGTTGACACAACTTCTCTGGGCAACCTGTTCCATTGACCACCACCCCCAAAGGAAAGAATGTCTTCTTTATACCTAATTTTAAAGCACCCTCTTTTAGGCCCCCTTTAGGTACTGGAAGGCTGCTATAGAGAACCAGCTTTCTCAGCCAGTCTTCACTGAAAAGTTGCCCCAGACTCTCTATCTTGTTTTTGGTCTCTTCTAGACTTTTTCTAATAATTCTAATACTTCCATGTCCTTCTAGAGTTTGGGGTCCCAGAACTGAATGCAGTACTGAAAAGCAGAGCTGAGGGAGAGAATCAACTCTGTCAACCTTTGGGCCAAACTTGATTGATGCCACCCAGAATGCAGTTGGCTTTCTGGGCTGCAAACTCACATTGCCAGCACAGGTTGAGCTTCTCATCCACCAGTACCCCAGGTCCTTCTCCCCAGAGCTGCTCTCTACTCATTCTCCACCCTGCCCCAATCCAGCTGCAGGACCTTGCACTTGGCCTTTGTGAACCTCATGAGGTTCCCACAGGAAAATCTCTCAATCCGGTCCGGGTCCATCTGCATATCATCCTTTCCCTCCAGTGTATTGACTGCACCACCCAGATTGGTGTCATCAGCATACTCACTGAGACTGCACTCAATCACACTGTCCATGTCACTGACAACAGTGCTGGCCCCAATACTGACTCCTGAGGAACACCACTCTTTACTGACCTCCACTTGGACATTGAGCTGTAGACTCCAGCTCCTTGAGGGTGACCATCCAGACAATTCCTCACCCACCAGGTGATCCATCCATCACACCCATGTCTCTTCAATTGAGAGACAAGGCTATTGTGTGGGACAGAGTCAAATGATTTGCACAAGTCAAAGTTCACGATGTGAGGTGCTCTTCCCCTCTCCACCAATGCTGTAAACCCATCGTAGAAGGCCACCAGGTTTGTCAGGTACAATCTGCCCTGTGTGAAGCCATGTTGGCTGTCACCAACAGCCACCAGTTTGCTGTCACCACCAGTCCAAAAGGCAGAGTAGAATGACATGTCAGAGAGAAGCATTTGCAATGAACCTGTGCAAGGAGGGTGACAAAAATCTCATGGGAACACTGGGGGTAATTACTGGAGTTCTACACAGAGAAATGTCAAGGCTCTGTGAGGTGCCCATATCTGAGCTGGCCTCGTGCACTGCTCATCCACACTGGGCTGTTCAGAGACACCAGTCCCTGCCTTACACATACACAGTACACTGCAGCGCTTGAAGGGTCCCTCTGGCTCCTGCAGCCACTGCCAGAGGCTGGGAGGCACCTCAGCCCTGTGGTGGGTGCATTACCTTGCTCTGTCCTCCTCTGAGATGCCCCACAGCATGAGAAATGGGCACAGGGACCTTGAGGGTTCAAGGAAACACATTGCAGAGCTGCATTCAGGTCTTGCACTTTGGACTAGACGGTCTCTGAAGGTGCCTTCCCCCTGGACTATTCTGTGCTATTCAGGCAGATGCCCCATGGTTGTTACTCTCAGGAAGAAAGGACCTGAAGACACTCTGCCCCACTGGCCTTCATGACACCCCTAGGGATAGCTGATGGCCTTTGTGCTCGCTCTTGTTCCTCTCTCCATGTGCATACAATGTGCCTGCAGGTAGCAGCAGCTGCAAAGGGTTTCTGTTCCTGTGTCTCTCCTGCACCTGGACAGGCCCTGCTCTTCTCCCAGCACATCCTATATCCCAGGGAGCCTTTGGGACTCTTGTTGAGCATGTTCTGATGTGACGGCAACTCTGAAAGATGATGTGAGCCTTCAGGCATGGCCCTTTTAGGAGGGAAATTCTGTTCTGGAGGCCAGCTGTGTCACTCATGTGCCAACTGCCTGTCCCTGCCTGCAGTCCCAGCACAGCCTCACAGCAGCACTGGCACCAAGCTACAGGAGCATCCAGGCCTTAAACCGCCAACAGGGCTCAGCAGGAGAGGGTGTCAGTGGCAGGAGAGCAGCTCTGCATGGACCCAGCGCTGGTGCTCCCAGGCTGGACTGCCACGACTCTTTTCCCCTCCACTGCTGCACACTGTCCCTGAAGCCACAGAAAATGTCTCAGAGGAAGGATATAAGACAAAAAGTCACTTTAATTGGTTTAAATACTCAAGCAAAATGAAGAATTATATTTCTTTGTGGAAAATATTTGATAAAATAAAATTGAGAAAAAGCAGAACACCAATAAAAACACAAGAACATAATACCCACTGGCTTCACCTATCATGATTTGCATTACGAGTGATTTAGAGAAGAAGGCAGGCAATATATTGCTGAAGAAAAACACCCAGTCATCACTTTCCACATGGCAACCTTGATCTCCTTGTTCCTCATGCTGTAGATGAAGGGGTTCACTACTGGAGGCACAACCAAGTACAGAAATGCCAGAACAACATCCAGGGAAGGGAAGGAAATTGATGGGGGCTTCAGGTGGGCAAAGATAACTGTGCTGAGAAAGAGGAAGACCACAGCCAGGTGAGGGAGGCATGTGGAAAAGGCTTTTTGCCTGCCCTGCTCAGAGGGCATCCTCAGCACAGCCCTGAAGATCTGCACATAGGACAGCACAATGAAAACAAAACAACCCCCAAATAGAAAAGCAGTAACTGTAGTAAGTTGAACTTCCCTTATGTACAAGTCTGTGCAAGAGAGCTTGAGGATCTGGGGGATTTCACAGAAGAACTGGCTGAGAGAATTGCCACAGCAGAGGGGCAGGGAAAATACGTTGGCAATGTGCAGCACAGCTTGGAGAAAGCCACTGCCCCAGGCAGCTGCTGCCATCTGGGCACAAGCTCTGCTGCCCAGGAGGCTCCCGTAGTGCAGGGGCTTGCAGATGGCAATGTAGTGGTCGTAGGCCATGACAGTAAGAAGAGAAAGTTCTGCTAAATTCAAAATGTTATAAGAAAGAGCTGTGCAACACATCCTGAATAGGGTATGGCCTTGGTGTCCCAGAGCAAATTGGCCATGGCTTTGGGCAGAGTAGTGGAGATGCAGCCCAGGTCGTTGAGGGCAAGATTGAGGAGGAAGAAATACATGGGGGTGTGCAGGCGGTGGTCGCAGGCTACAGCAGTGAGGATGAGTCCGTTGCCCAGGAGGGCAGCCAGGTAGATGCCCAGGAAGAGCGCAAAGTGTAGGAGCTGCAGCTCCCGCGTTTCTGTGAATGCCAGCAAGAGGAACTCAGTGATGGAGCTGTTGTTACACATTTATTGCCCCTGAGCAAGGTAGTTTGTCCAAAAGAAGAAGTGACATTGTAAAATTTAAGGACTTCTCTGACCAAAATACTTTGTATGTCTCATAGAACAGTCACACACAACACATCCTTTCCCATTCCTTTCACAGGAAGAGCTTTCTGCAGCTGCTTGGCTTACTTCTGCTTGGTGTTTTGAGGGTGCCAAAAGAAGCAGGGGGCTGTGCTGTGGGCTCTGCAGCAGTCAGTCCTAGTCTACAGCAACAGGTAAAAGGGAACCCTAAGTGATCTGGGAAGTCCACTGGGCAAGGTCATCTCCCTTTCTGCAGGAATGGAGAAGGTCAAATAACTCCTCAAGAAACAGCAAAGGTGGCGTTGGTACAGTCTGTGTGCGGAGGTGTGTGAGGTGCCTCAGAGCAGCAGCAATGCTCGAGGAGCCTTAGTCTCTACTACAGATGCTCCTACTCCATTACCATCCTTCTGCCTCAGCACATGGGCAGGAAAATGAAGCAGATTCTAAAAAGTGCACTGCCTTCAGGTAGCTCTTGCCGGGCAGTTCTGCAGTGCAGTGCCCTAGGGAGGTGTGGGGCTGTGAGCAGCCTGCCCCAGGCAGCAGACTCTGGGCAGCAGCAGGACCCTGCCCTGCCCTGCGGTACCAGGGGGGCTCCTTCCACCCTCAGCTTCTCCCCGCAGCCCCTGGGCAGCTCCCCAGGCAGGCTGATTGTGGAGACTGGCAGGTAGCAGAGGCCCTGCCGCGGCACACAGCCTCTGGGGCACAGCAGGGACCCTGCTCTGCACCACAGCCCTGGGCACCCCTGCCTGCATCCCCGGCTTCACAGCCTGCAGCCGGCCTCAAGAGACAGGAGCCCTCGGGCCCTGCATGCTGACCCTGCAGCACACAAGCCCTGCATGCCCTTCAGCTCCAACACCAAGCATCCTCCTGACAGCTCCCATCAGCTGAGGGCTGGGCCAGCTCCAGGAGAGCCTGGCAGGGTGTGCAGTGGCATTGCCCTGCACCCAGAGACTTACCATGGGGAGGTGGCTGGGAAGCTTTCTCCCTCTGCCAGCTCTCCCCTGCCTTCCTATTCCAGGCTGCCCTGAACCTCTCTCCCCCTTCTCTCCTCTCCCCATGCCAGCTGCACGCAGTGCCCCCAGCAATGCTGTGCCTGGCAGAGGAGCTTTATCTGGGTGGCTGAAGCAGCTTCTCAAGTAGTCCAAGTCTGATGCAAACTCCAAAGCCTCTCACAGTGCTAACGGTCCCACTGAGGGACATTACTGTCAAGGCCTCCCCATGGACTTGTTAGAGCAGAAAAGGGCAGGCAGTGAAGACGGGGAGACCAAGGCCCAGGAAAGGCCCTGATGCTGAGGAAACCTTGATGTGTCCCATGAAGTCCAACAGTCGGGCCCTGACCCCAACCTCTGGGAAGGGAGATGCTGTCCCTCCAGTGGGGTTTAGGGCTCTTCCTGGGTCAGTGCACGGTGGGTAAGTGCCAAGTACAAGGCTACAGGAGGACATCTCCCAGGCTCCTGGAGGGGGATGAGAAGGCATTGAGGCCCTACTGCTGTAAGGATGAGGTGTCTCCTCATAGGCATCACTGACGGAGACAAGGGCCAGAGCCCAGCAGACAAAGCTGTTGGCTCTGTCGGGGGTTTCATCTTGCAAAAGATACTTGACAATAACCACCACACGCTGTCCTATTGTCCTGGTTTCAGTTAGAACAGAATTAATTTTCTTCCTAGTAGCTGGTGGAATGCTGTGTTTTGGCTTAGGATGAGAAGAGTGCTGATAACACCCCGATGTTTTCATTGTTGCAGAGCAGTGCTTCTACCAAGCCAAGGACATCTCAGCCTTTTGCTCTGTCCTGCCAACAGGCAGGCTGGGGGTGCAGTAAGAGCTGGGAGGGGACAGACCCAGGACAGGTGACCCAAACTAGCCAAAGGGGTATTCCATACCATCTGACGTCATGCTAAACAATATATAGGGGTGGCTAGCCAGGGAAGGGGGCCGGACTGCTCGGGGTTAGGCTGGGCATCGGTCAGCGGGTGGTGAGCAATTGCATTGTGCATCACTTGTTTGTACATATTATTATTATTTTCCTATTATCACCATTGTATTATTATCATTATTATTGTTATTATTATTTTGTTATTATTATTTTCCTGTCTTATTAAACTGTCTTTATCTCAACTCACGGGCTTCACTTTCCATTTCTCTCCCCCGTCCCAGAGAGGGAGGGGGGAGGGTGAGCAAACGGCTGTGTGGTATTTAGCTGCCAGCCGGGTTAAACCACAACACCTATGCTGTCACGTCTGCACCTGTTTCCCTGCAGGACTTAGATACCCACCTTGATCCCCACCTTGCTCTCACCTTGCTCTGAGCACCTTCCTGACTTGACTGATTTCTCTCAATCTGCCCTCATTAATCCATGAAACACAAAGCCAGGGGCTGATCCGGACATCCCTAGAGAGGGAGGGAGAAGGATGAGTGAACCTCTACAACAATTTAGTAGAGGTAAGAGGCTTCAGCTAATATTGATGCTGCTTTAACACAGAATTAAAACATTGATGTAAGGCCGTTAGCCAATTTTAAAGAGTAACCACTTTTAAAGAAAACCCACATTTGAAGAGTTTTAAAGAGTAATCCCTAAACCTAAATGCTACTCCAACACCCTGACAAGAATCCCTATTCTAATGCTTGAACTCAAAGTATTCCATGAAGCAAAACTCAGCCCATAGTCCTTTGCCCTTGCCTTTACTCTTGTCCTCACCCTAATCCCTGCCTTCAATACTAGCATTAACATGTTCCATTAAACCTAGACTTCTAGGCAGATGTAAAACAAAAAACTGTTCCACAAAGCTTGCCCATAACCTAACCACAGACCTGACACCCTAAGCAGAACAGCCCATCTGCTAAATTTCTAATCCAGAAAAGTGAACCCTTGTCTCTAAGGGACTAGAGAGGTCAGCTCTGCCTCAGGATCTCCAGCCCCAGCAGGTGGAATGTGACTGTGGCAGGGACTGTGAGGTCACTTCTGTCTCTGCAGTGGATAGGGCAGCAGCAGGAACGTGTCACAGAAAGGGACTGTGAGGTCACTTCTGTCTGAAGCTGACAGGTCAGCCTTGCCTTCTCCCTGGGATCTGTACTTTCCAGCTGACATCTGCCAGTGGCCCTGCTAGGCCAGCAGAAGGCACCTGGTTGGCATGCTGACTATGGGATCCCCTCTTCCTCCATACCCAGGAGGACCCAGACAGAAAGAAGGCCCCCATATGGGTTGTCCTGTCCCTTCTGCTTGAGTCCATGACTGGAGAGCAGGAGGCACAAAGCTTGGCTGTGTGTAGCCAAGAAGCTGCAAGAGCAGCAGCCAGCCCATGGCTCAGGAGATGCTGCTGAGGTGACTTCTGTCTTGTTGATTGCTGTACCCATGGGCTGAGGCCAACTGCGTGAAGTTCAACAAGGCCAAGTGCTGGGTCCTGCACTTGGGGCACAACAACCCCATGCAATGCTGTGGGAAGGGTGGCTGGACAGCTGCCCAGGGGAAAAGGACCTGGGGATATTGGTGGATAGTCGGCTGAATATGAGCCATCAGTGTGCTAAGTTGGCCAAGAAGGCCTGCCTTGTACCAAGGATACTGTGGTCAACAGACGTAGGGAAGTGATTGTCCTTCTGTATTTGGCCGTGGTGAGGCCACACCTCAAGGATTGCATTCAGCTCTGGGGCTCCATGTGTAAGAAGGACACGGATCTATTAGATCTGTGCCCCATCCCTTAATGCATTCAAGGCCAGTTTGGATGGGGCTTTCATCAACCTGATCTAGTGGAAGGTTTCCCTGCCCATGGGAGGTGAGTTGGAATTATGTGATCTGTAAGGTCTTTTCCTACCTGAACTATTCTGTGATTCTGTAAATATGAAACACAGCACCATACCAGCTACTAGGAAGAAAAATTAACTCTATCTCAGACAAAACTAAGATAATGTCCAGCACTTATTCCATACAATCTATGTCATGCTCAGCTCTGTCACTTTCTGATTAATCACCACCACCTTTCCTGTCTTTTGATACACACACAAAAATGTCATGACCTTAGTCGATTGGTGTCAATAATAATAGTAATAATAATAATTCCTTTTGCGTTCTATTAAATTGCCTTTATCTCAACCCATGAACTTTTACTTTTTTTTTTTTTTTTTTTTTTTTTTTTCCTCTGAGTTCTCTCCTCCAACCCATTGGGTGAATAGTTTTGTAGTGCTGAGCTGCCTGCAGGGTCAAACCACAGCAAGTCTTCTTGGTGCCTAGCGTGGAGCACAAAGGTTGAGATGACAGATCTGACCAGAGCATTTTAAAAATAAATTATTATAAGCATTAGATCAGTTTAACAGTTGCTGATCACAATATTGATCTTTCTGATCTGGGGTCTGTTGTGCTTCCTTTCAGAACTGTGTTGTATAGCACATTAGTAACTTCCATGTCATGCTGTTTGTCAGTTCTGGGGGCTGGTTTAAGGTTACTGTTTTTCTGTATTGGATAACATTGACTTCTGATAGGATCAAATTATTGCCCCCTCAATACCTCAGGAACCATCTCTTCATCTCTTGGAAACTATTAAGAATTACAGTCTTTGTCTTTTCTCCTCAGGGAGTAAATCTATGCAGGGTGGTGGGGGATGCTTTTCCCCACTTCTTCACTCTCCCTTTCTCCTTCACCTCATGCTTCTCTTCCAGGCTAATTACAATAGCTCTTCAAAGCTTTGAATATCCTTGGGATGGTCAAACCAGCATGTTCCTATTTTTAGGTCTCCTGAATACCATTCAGTTTTTGTTTAAGTTTAAACAATTACTTAAACATGCCATCCAGAGATCTGTCCAGAGGCAGGAAAGTTAGGAGTGGCAGGGAGAGTTCGAGGATCTGGGCAGACGTCTAGTGTAGTGGGCATGTCCAGTGCTTTGGAATTTCACCTCTGAGCAAGTGCAGAATCCTAAAAAAACTTGTGAAATGCTTAGAAATTTGTGTCATCATCCCAGCAATTTCAAAGAGACACAAATCACTGCAATATGCTGGTGGTTAAGGTATGCTTATGAAGCTACAGTCCACGCCTCTCAAACCACTATGACTTTTCCTGCGGGCACACTCCAGCCCCTTTGACAGGCCCAGAGCCTGTCCAAAGCCACTCCAAACCCTGCTACAGGCCCTACAGGGCTTAATGGTTAAACACATCGCTATAATAGGCCCTATAACCACTCCCAAACCTGCAATAGGCCTTGCAGCCACTCCAACTCATCCAAAAGGCCCCGCAGCCAGAACAACTCCTGTGATGGTCCCTACAGCCACTCCAGCCCCTGCAATGGGCCACATCACTGGGCCAGAGAACCAACCTAAGCCAGTATCGGTTGCCTCTACCTGCAAGAGAAAACAGTGGGTGTGAAAAACTCAGTTTTTCTTTAGAAAGGAAGGAAACTCCTACCCAGACAAGAAAGGAGGAAAAAGAAGATGAGGCAGGTTTCTCCAAAGTTGGGCCATCTTGGAAGCAGGAGGTCAAAGCAGAAGAAATCATATAAGCATCAGAAACCAAATGGTCCCTGTCCCAGGGTAAGCTACGAGGTATGGGAAAAGATTTCAGCAATCATCTTGGTGAGCACATTGTCATCTGGCTGCTCCAGTGGGGGGAGAACAGGGCCAATAGCCTGGAATTGGAGAGCAGGGAAGCCAAGCAGCCAGAATCTCCCTCTAGGGAAGGGCTGATGGACAAAGCCATTGGAAAAGGGCACAAGGAACTTACTCCCATCATGCCTGAAGGAAAGGTCTCCCTTGAAAGATCTTGTACGTCAACCAGGAAAGTGGACCACCATGCAGAGGGGTATCCATTCCTGAGGAAATTAGACATGCTGAAGGCGATCTGTAGAAACCTAGATAACAAACAGCTATCCAAAGATCCAGATGAAGTCAAGTGCACATGACCCATGTGGCAGGAGTTTGTACAGAACACACCATCATCATATGCCAACCCATTGGCAGTGATGACCAGGAAAGACCAAGAGGAACCCATGGTGGATGAATTGGCTAGCCAACTATGGCATTACAAAGAAAGTCTCTCTTCTTCCCTATGGGCCTGTGTCTCATCCAGAAAGAAACTTTCCCAAGAGGTCCAACAGCTCCAAGAGAATATGGCTTCCTCCCCACCTGCACGAACCAATAGCTCAGCTATCAGATGTAAGCATCCCTCTGCTCAAGAAAGGTAACATAGTGGGTACATACCAGTTTCTATCCTGTGCTTTTGACTGTGTGACCATGGAGAGGCCATGAGAAAATGCGATGCAAAAATTGACCTCCACCTTACAGGCACGGATACATGAAGCACAAGGAAAAACATTGTCAAAAAGTGGTTCTTCTGAGACACTTGCTGCTCCAATTTCTAGTGGTCAACCCTCCAAACAGAGTAAAGAATACTATGAGCAGGACTCGAGGGGCACAGCTTTCACCCTGGGGGAGGGAGAGGACAATCAGGTATATTGGACTTTGAGGATTATTGGCCTGGCACATCAAACACAAGACTTAACTGTATTGGAGGCTGAAGTGAGTCTAATGGGGGAGTGGAAAATGCAACGCATTGGGACTGGCCTGGAGGCTCTGTGTAACCTTGGCGTAGACTACTTCAGGAGCAGGTACTTCAAAGGTCCACAAGGGTATTGGTGGGCTTATGGCATAGCTGTCTTGGAGACAGAGGACAGGAAACAGTTGTCTACCTTGCCCACTCTTTCACAGGACCCTTCTGCAGTGGAGGTGCTGATGGCCAATGAGCAGCAGGTGCCAATCGCTACCACAACAGTGCACCTGAGGCAATATTGCACTAACAGAGACTCCCTGAGTCCCATCTATGAGCTGGAGAGCCACGGAGTGATCAGCAATACTCTCTCACTCTTTAATAGTCCCATATGGACAGTGCAAAATTCTAATGGTGAGTGGAAGAGAACGGTGCACTTCTGTGGCTTGAATGAAGTCCCACCACCACTGAGTGATGCTGTGCCAGGCATGCTAGAACTTCATTCAGTACGAACTGGAGTCAAAGGCAGCCAAGTGCTATGCCACAATTAATATTGCTAATGCATTTTTCTCCATCCCTTTGGTGGCAGTACGAAGGCCACACTTAGCTTTCACATGGAGGGGTGTCCTGCCCACCTGGAATCAACTGCCCCAGGGCTACTTTTGCCATGGGCTGATCCAGACTGCCCTGGAACACAGGGAAGCTCCTGAACACTTCCAACATACTGATGCCCCATCACATGGGGCAACACAGCAGAAGTATTTGAGAAAGGGAAGCAAATGTTCCAAATCCTTCTGAAAACCTCTATTGCCCTATAACAAAGTAAGGTCAAAGGACCTGCACACGAGAGCCTAATGCAGGCTGTCCAGGTTCTGTGGGACCCCTGCTTGGGGAAAGGTTGGGCATCGGTCAGTGTGTGATGAGCAATTCACGGTTCATCACTTGCTTTATACATATAACAATAATAAAAATAAAGTTTATTATTATTTATTATTAGTATTGTTACTGTTATTCCTATCTCTTCATTTTCTGTCCTTTTACATTATCTTTATTTCAACCCATTGTCTTTTTAGGGGTGGGTGTGAGCTAACAGCTGTGTGGTGTTGAGGTGCCTGACAGGTTAAAGCACAACATGTTTGACAACCACAGTCTAAAAGCACAAATCACCCTTGTAAAAGTCATCCTTCCTGTGTTCAGAGAAGGGCAGTCGGTGATGAATTCGGTCTGCCTCAAACACCACACCCCAGCAAAGACCCTGCTGCCTTCAGGTGCTGTCAGCCCTGAGGCCTTGGGGACACCTCGAGGGAGCCCAACGGCACAGAGCAAGCAAGCAAAGCAGGTGCTGTGCTGCTGAGCTGGGCCGGGCTCCTGGGTCCAAGGGGAGCTCCTAGCAAGCGGGCAGTGCATCACAGAGACAGTTCTGCCCAGGAGCAGCTCCTCTGCACAGCGCAGCAGGGCTGGGGGCTCTGACCGCAGGTGGCACAGGGAGAGGAGAGGAGAGAGGGCTTGGAGGCAGTGAGGAGCGCAACAGCAGAGGGCAGCGTGTGGTAGGACACATCTGCAGGCTCTTGACACTGTGAGTCTCTGGCAGCAGGGCAATGCAGGTGGGGTTGCCAGAGGGTCTTCTACAGCTGGCACATCTGATGGCTGATAGTATCTGTCAGGATGGGTCTCTCTGTTTCTGAAGTGCTTTAGAGAATGGCATTATGAGGAAGCATTTCAAGAGGAAGATTGACGCTTGGTTTATCTGAAGGGTAAGGCTTTTTCTGCAGTCTGTGTTTTGAGATTCCTGCCATGGAGGGGAGGCAGATTTCATAGTAATGGATTATTGGGTTTGTACAGCAGACTGAGACTCCTGGAGCATTGCATTGACAAATCAAAGTGCCAGTGATTAACTTTGTGAAGTCCCTTCCCACACCTCATCCCACAGACTGCACCAACATCATCATTGTGGTCCTCTCAGGTTTTATCCTAGCTGACCTTAGGAGCTGCAAACCCTCTGTGATACCCAGTGCCCTGTCTTTGAGAGGTGTCTGCAGGCCAAAGCAGAGCACACAGCATTTGCAATGAGCAGGAGCTGCCTCCTCTGCAGGCAGAGCTGCAGCACAGGAGGGTCTGCTGAGTGTCCGTCTGTCCCTCCCTGGCCTTGCCTCCCCTGGCAGCAGCACGCTGGTGTTCCTCCTGGCTTCTCCACCTGGCCGTGCTGCTGCTGTTCTTGTTTCCAGGCATTAAAAGAAGCTTGGAGACAGGTCAAGGGAGGTGACCCTCCCTGTCTACTCTGCCTTGGTCAGGCCTCACCTGGAGTGCTGTGTCCAGTTCTGGTCTCCCTGGTGCAAGAAAGACAGGGATCTCCTGGAAAGAGTCCAGCGGAGGGCCACAAAGATGATACGGGGCCTGGAGCATCCTCACTATGAGGAAGGGCTGAGACCTGGGTCTGTTCAGCCTTGAGAAGAGAAGACTGAGAGGGGATCTTATCAATTGTCCTGGTTTCAGTTAGAACAGAGTTAATTTTCTTCCTAGTAGCTGGTGGAATGCTGTGTTTTGGCTTAGGATGAGAAGAGTGCTGATAACACCCCGATGTTTTCATTGTTGAAGAGCAGTGCTTCTACCAAGCCAAGGACATCTCAGCCTTTTGCTCTGTCCTGCCAACAGGCAGGCTGGGGGTGCAGTAAGAGCTGGGAGGGAACAGACCCAGGACAGGTGACCCAAACTAGCCAAAGGGGTATTCCATACCATCTGACGTCATGCTAAACAATATATAGGGGTGGCTAGCCGGGGGGAGGGGGCCGGACTGCTCGGGGTTAGGCTGGGCATCGGTCAGCGGGTGGTGAGCAATTGCATTGTGTATCACTTGTTTGTACATATTATTATTAGTAGTACTATTATCATCATTGTATTATTATTATCATTATTATTATTATTATTATTTTCCTGTCTTATTAAACTGTCTTTATCTCAACTCACGGGCTTCACTTTCCATTTCTCTCCCCCATCCCAGAGAGGGAGGGGGGAGGGTGAGCGAACGGCTGTGTGGTGTTTAGCTGCCGGCCGGGTTAAACCACGACATCAATGTTTACAAATATCTTAGTGTGGGAGACAGAGGGATTTGGCCAACCTTTTTTCAGTGGTTTGTGGGGACAGAACATGGAGCAAATAGCCAAAACATGGAGCACAGGAAGCTCCGCACCAACATGCGAAAGAACTTCTTCACGGTGAGGGTGACAGAGCTCTGCAACAGGCTGCCCAGGGAGGTTGTGGAGTTTCCTTCTCTGGAGATATTCAAGGCCTGTCTGGATGCCTACCTGGGCAGCCTGCTCTAAGGAACCTGCTTTGGCAGGGGGGTTGGACCAGATGATCTCTTGAGGTCCCTTCCAACCCCTGCAATTCTGTGATTCTGGCTGGGGATGGGGTTTCACATGCATATGAAGTGAACCCTCGGTGTGCTTGGGGAATGGCAAATACAGGGACAGGGTGAGGTGTCTGGAGATGTGCACTCTGAGCCTGGATTCAGCAGTGTCCTGCTTCTTTTCAGGTGAACATGTGAGCATAATTATCCTACAGCTCATACACATGCCAGCAGAAGAGACCAGCCTCTATAGACAGATCGGCTGTCCCCTCTGAAAGTACAACCTGAACTAAAGGGACAGTACTTTTGCCTCTGACGATTCACAGGATTTCACTTGGAATGCAACAGAAGTGCCCAGGATTTATGCCTTACAGACAGTCCTCAGGTGTGGTGGGGCAGCTAGAACATAATATAGAAAATATAAATCCACCTATGTTCTTCATCTCTTGCTGTAGGTCAGGACTGACTCCTGCATTGTCCAGAGCAGAGTTGCCTGCTCCCATGGAGGCCCTAAGGCAGCATCACTAATATGGCATGAAAAAGACCCGCCAAAGGTCTACGGATATTTGCAGAGGGAGGCTTAAAAGAGAAATGGAAATTATTCCTCTCACATAATTCTGTGGTAAATAGTCTTCCTCTGTCTTGAGCAGGACTCCGTGGCAGAACCTGTAAATGTCCAACAGCAGCTCTGTGAGTGAGTTCCTCCTGCTGCCATTTGCAGACATGCGGGAGCAGAAGCTCCTGCACTTCGCACTCTTCCAGGGCATCTACCTGGCTGCCCTCCTGGGCAACGGCCTCATCCTCACTGCCGTAGGCTGCAACCACTGCCTCCACACCCCCATGTACTTCTTCCTCCTCAACCTCGTCCGCCTCGACCTGGGCTGCATCTCCACCACTGTCCCCAAAGCAACAGCCAATGCCCTCTGGGACACCAGGGCCATCTCCTATCAAGGCTGTGCTGCACAGGTCTTTATATTTGTCATCTTGATTACAGCAGAGTTTTATATTCTCACCATCATGGCCTACGACCGCTACGTTGCCATCTGCAAGCCCCTGCATTATGGGAGCCTCCTGGGCAGCAGAGCTTGTGCCCAGATGGCAGCAGCTGCCTGGGGCAGTGGCTTTCTCAATGCTGTCCTGCACATGGCCAACACATTTTCCCTGCCCCTCTGCCACGGCAACGCTGTGGACCAGTTCTTCTGTGAAATCCCCCAGATCCTCAAGCTCTCCTGCTCAGGTGCCTACCTCAGGGAAGTTGGGGCACTTGTCTTTAGTGTTTCTTTAGTTTTTGGTTGTTTTGTTTTCATTGTGATGTCCTATGTACAGATTTTAAGGGCAGTTCTGAGGATGCCCTCTGAGCATGGCCAGCACAAAGCCTTTTCCATGTGCCTCCCTCACCTGGCTGTGGTCTCCCTGTTTCTTAGCACTGGCATATTTGCCTACCTGAAGCCTCCCTCCATTTCTTCCCCATCCCTGTATCTGGTGGTGGCTGTTCTATACTCAGTGTTGCCTCCAGCAGTGAACCCCCTCATTTACAGCATGAGGAACAAGGAGATCAAGCATGCAGTAAGGAAACTATTTGAATACATCTTTCTTCAGCAGAAATAATGTGCATATAATACTAACAGGACACACAGGATTTCTGAAAAAAAGACTCCATGCAAATTCTAGAAAGTAATTTTCTTTATTATTATTTCCTCTAACTTGTGGCTTTGATTTAATGTTATTCTAAGTCTCTTAGTTTATTATTATTATTATTATTATTATTATTATTATTATTATTAAGTCAATAATTTCAAATACCTTTACAATCAATATTCATGTTTAAATAACGACAATAAAGAAACCCGGAGAAATTCATTGGTCTCAACTGCAATCTCTTCCCATCACCAGTGCCTCCAGCTGTGAACCCCCTCATCTACAGCATGAGGAACCTGGAACTAAAGGATGCAGTGAAGACGCCATTTCAATACATGTTCTTCAGCTTCTTCACCTATAACAATTAGCCTATAATCAGAAACACCTATTTTTCTCAGAATTTTTTTCTTAGTTTACATTTGTCTGTGTTATTATTTTCACTAACTATTGTTTCTGATATAAATAATATTATTCTTAGCCTTCTACTTGTTAAAGATTTACCTATAGAACCAGGCTTCCTGTGTAGATAAAGACAATAAAGAATCCAGCAGAAATTCATTGGTCTCAGCTGCCACGTCTTCCCATCTCCTCTGGAGCTGGGGGAGCAAACCCCGGCACGCAGGAGGGGCTCAGGGACAAGAGCCCAGCTGACACATGAACGAGCAGCCCCGGTGGCCCCCGGGGCTGCCCCTCACTGCCCGCTGGGTTCTGCCTCTCTGCTGCCTCCGGGTCGGGGCTGCTGCTTCCCTGGAGCCATGGCCAGCAGCAGGATGTGGCCTTTTCACTGCTGCTTTCTTTTGGCTTCCACATTGGTCTCTTGTGTTTCTTGTATTTGGGTTAGACTTTATATCTCATGTAATTTGATGCCAGTCCTGTTGTCTCTGCAGTGGCATCCGTGTCCCAGCAGGCAGCAGCAGGCACTGTGCAGTCCTCTGTCACAGCTGGCCTCCCTGCTAGCACCAAACAAAAACCAAACAGTAACAAAAGGGGCTGTTCAGGGCAAACCAAGAAGCCTGGATGCCTCTTCCAATGCTACTGTCTGGAATAGAGAGAAGGGGTTCCTCCCTGCTCTTCTGTTTTCTGGGCCTCTTCATGGAGTAAAGAACACAGGCTGAAAATCCCAGGGTGATCTGTGAGGGATCAAGGACTGCACCAAGAGCTCTCTTTATGGTGGCACTTGCCAAAGTAGACAACTGGATTCATCTGCATGGGACTACACCCCCTGCAGCGGGGCTGATGGCTGATGCAGGCCTGGAGAGGAATCTGGAGCTGCCAGGAGAAGTCAGAAGATCTGCAGGAACAAGGTGTTCAGTGGGCAGTGATTAGAACCTCATAAAATGAGTGATCATCCAAAAAAGGTTTTGGTAAAGGAAAAGGCGAATTTGAGGAGACAATGGGCTAAAGCAGGGCTCTGCAATGCCAGAAGTGGTGGTGAAGAGTCATCAGGCAAAGGCCCATAAGACTGCAGAGTAACTGAGGATAAGCATTTTGAAGTGCCGTGGGCAAGGTCTGGTGCAGCACATGCCTGCCCTTTGTGCCCTTAGAGACACCCCATGGTCCTTCCAAGCACAGCCCTATGCTGCTGAGCCATCAGGGCAGATGGAGAGGGGCTCAGCAGCAGAGATCCCCAAGGAGTTGGGTCTGCTGCCCCCCCGAGCAGCATTCCCGGGGGTCCCAGGGCATCACAGTCCCTGGCTCTGCACAGCAGCACTGCCAGCTCTACCTCAGGATCTCCTGTCACAGCAGGAGGAATGTGACTGTGGCAGGGACTGTGAGGTCACTTCTGTCTCTGCAGTGGATAGGGCAGCAGCAGGAACATGTCACGGAAAGGGACTGTGAGGTCACTTCTTTCTGAAGCTGACAGGTCAGCCTTGCCTTCTCCCTGGGATCTGTACTTTCCAGCTGACATCTGCCAGTGGCCCTGCTAGGCCAGCAGAAGGCACCTGGTTGGCATGCTGACTGGGGGATCCCCTCTGCCTCCAGACCCAGGAGGACCCAGACAGAAAGAAGGCCCCCATATGGGTTGTCCTGTCCCTTCTGCTTGAGTCCATGACTGCACAGCAGGAGGCACAAAGCTTGGCTGTGTGTAGCCAAGAAGCTGCAAGGCCATCAGCAGGCCCATGGCTTGGAAGATGCTGCTGAGGTGACATGTGTCTGGTTGGCTGCCAGGCTGCAAGGAGCCTGATGGGTTGGGATGCCTTTTAGGAATGGTTCCATCCTGACGGAGCTTCCATTAGTAGTAGGAAAGAGCAGGAGAGAAAGACTTCCAGGGAGTGTACCTTGGAAGTTACGCATTGGCCATGAGGAAGAAGAAATGTCCCTCAAAGGGCTGAGCCGCGGTGTCAGAGGTGACTCTCTGATCAGACCATGGCTTTGTGTTTCAAGGAACAGCTGGTGAGGGTTGACGATTCATGGGTGAAATCAAGGGATGAGAGCAAGGTGGTGAACTGAGAAGGGGGTTCTGCAGACTCCAGGAAATAGGGCAAAGTGTGGGACAGCATAGGACAGCCTGCAGAGGAGAAGGCAGAAGGTGTTGGCGCGTTTCTCCATTAAAATGAAGAAACTCCTAACATCTCTTCCATAGTTTTCTTCTAACCTTCACGCCTTGTGCAGCTAATTGCAGAACTTTCATGGTATATTTAAGAAAGAAGATTTCCAAAAGCACCTAATACAATTTTTTCTGTTTTTAAAGGCTGAATTTTGCTGCATTTCAGTTTTGAGCATCATTCTTCTATTGCTGTTCATCCAGGGTGACTTCTTTGGAGACCTCTATCAGGAGAAAAAGCAGAGTCTGGAGGTCTTACACCTCCACTGCCAGCAGTGGTCTTTGTCCCTGTAACTGCAGCCCAGCCCAACACATGAAACCCTTTCTAAGAAAAGTCAGGTGTTCTTTGGGAACAAAATAAATAATAAAATATATTAAAATAAATAAAAATAATAAAATAAAATAAAATAAAATAAAATAAAATAAAATAAAATAAAATAAAATAAAATAAAATAAAATAAAATAAATAAAATAATTGAAATAACCATTGGAATCTGAGAAATTCAGCTTGAATATTAGTAAACACCTGGACATCCATGGTCTCTCATTGGTCTTCTGTGGAAAACTCTGGAAGAAAAGTAAAGAAAATATTTCTTCAAGTGGCTGTAGTTGTACCCACAAGCTAGGCCTCTTTTGGGAAATTGTGCCCTTCCAGTAACAGAAACATAAACAGAGTAATATGAAAAGACCTGCCCAGTCAATAGAGTAGGGCAAAGTCATGCTTCCTGTGCTATAGATGCAGAAGGCAAAAAGAATTGCATTTTGCCTTACACTGCTCAAGGATGTGTAACCCAGGTCATGCATCTTTACCTTAGTACTGACAAGTCCATCACTAAACCAGGCTACCAAGTTCTACAGCTACACCTTGGCTCTCCAGTCAATGAACTAGCTCATGGATGGCAATCAGGGAGTCCCGGTTAGCATGATAAGGAGGAGCTGGAAGTTAGCATGACAGGAGGAGCTGGAAGCCATCGTGCGGCAGGCAGGCTACGACTTGGTTGCCATCACGGAGACGTGGTGGGACCAGTCTCATGACTGGAGTGCTGCAATGACTGGCTATAAGCTCTTCAGAAGGGACAGGCAGCACAGAAGGGGTGGTGGTGTGGCTCTCTATATTAGAGAGTCTTTCGAGGTTGTGGAACTCGAGGCTGGGAATGACAAGGTCGAGTCCCTTTGGGTTAGGATCGGCAGGGACAACAAGGCTAGCGTCCTGGTCGGGGTCTGTTATAGACCGCCAAACCAGGATGAGGAGACAGATGAGGAATTCTACAGGCAGCTGACAGAAGTTGCAAAATCTTCAGTGCTTGTTCTCATGGGGGACTTCAACTTCCCTGACATATCCTGAAAGCACAACACAGCCCTGAGAAAGCAGTCTAGGAGGTTTCTGGAGAGCGTGGAAGATAGCTTCCTGACGCAGCTGGTTAGTGAGCCTACCAGGGGTGGCACCCCACTAGACCTTCTCTTCACAAACAGAGAAGGACTGGTGGAGGATGTGATTGTCGGGAGCTGTGTTGGGCAGAGTGACCACGAAATGGTGGAGTTCTCTATTCTTGGCAAGGCCAGGAAGGGGACCAGTAAAACCACTGTATTGGACTTCTGGAGGTCTGACTTTGTGCTGATGAGGACACTGGTTGGTAGAGTCCCTTGGGAGGCAGTTCTGAAGGGCAGAGGAGTCCAGGAAGGCTGGGCGCTCTTCAAGAGGGAAATCTTAATGGCGCAGGAATAGTCTGTCCCCATGTGCCCAAAGACGAGCTGGAGGGGAAGAAGACTGGCCTGGCTGAACAGAGAATTGTGGCTTGAGCTTAGGAGAAAAAAGAGGGTTTATAATCTTTGGAAAAGTGGGCAGGCCACTAGGGAGGACTATAAGGATGTTGCGAGGCTGTGCAGGGACAGAATTAGAAAGGCCAAAGCTCATCTGGAGCTCAATCTGGCTACTGCCGTTAAAGATAACAAAAAACGTTTTTATAAATACATCAACACAAAAAGGAGGACTAAGGAGAATCTCCATCCTTTACTGGATGCGGGGGGAAACCTAGTTACAAGAGATGAGGAAAAGGCGGAGGTGCTCAATGCCTTCTTCGCCTCAGTCTTTAGCGGCAATACCGGTTGTTCTCTGGATACCCAGTACCCTGAGCTGGTGGAAGGGGATGGGGAGCAGGATGTGGCCCTCATAATCCACGAAGAACTGGTTGGTGACCTGCTACGGCACTTGGATGTGCACAAGTTGATGGGGCCGGATGGGATCCACCCAAGGGTACTGAGAGAACTGGCAGAGGAGCTGGGTAAGCCACTGTCCATCATTTATCAGCAGTCCTGGCGATCGCGGGAGGTCCCAGTTGACTGGCGGCTAGCAAACGTGACGTCCATCTACAAGAAGGGCCGGAGGGCAGACCCAGGAAACTACAATTCTGTCAGTTTGACCTCAGTGCCAGGAAAGCTCATGGAGAAGATTCTCTTGAGAGTCATCACGCAGCACTTGTAGGGCAAGCAGGCGATCAGGCCCAGTCAGCATGGGTTTATGAAAGGCAGGTCCTGCTTGATGAACCTGATCTCCTTCTATGACAAAGTGACGCGCTGGGTGGATGAGGGCAAGGCTGTGGATATGGTCTACCTTGACTTCAGCAAGGCTTTTGACACCATTTCCCACAGCATTCTCCTCAAGAAACTGGCTGCTCTTGGCTTGGACTGGCACACACTTCGTTGGGTTAGAAACTGTCTGGATAGCCGGGCCCAAAGAGTCGTGGTGAATGGAGCCAAGTCCAGTTGGAGGCCAGTCACTAGTGGCATTCCCCAGGGCTCAGTGCTGGGGCCGGTCCTCTTTAATATCTTCATTGATGATCTGGATGAGGGCATTGAGTGCACCCTCAGTAAGTTTGCAGATGACACCAAGCTAGGTGCGTGTGTCGATCTGCTTGAGGGTAGGAAAGCTCTGCAGGAGGATCTGGATAGGCTGCACCGATGGGCTGAGGTCAACTGCATGAAGTTCAACAAGGCCAAGTGTCGGGTCCTGCACCTGGGGCACAATAACCCCAAGCAGAGCTACAGACTGGGAGATGAATGGTTGGAGAGCTGCCAGGCAGAGAAGGACCTGGGAGTGATGGTTGATAGTCGGCTGAATATGAGCCAGAGGTGTGCTCAGGTGGCCAAGAAGGCCAACAGCATCCTGGCTTGCATAAGAAACAGTTTTGCAGCAGGGCTAGGGAGGTGATCGTCCCCCTGTACTCAGCTCTGGTGAGGCCGCACCTTGAGTACTGTGTTCAGTTTTGGGCCCCTCACTACAAGAAGGACATCGAGGTGCTTGAGCGAGTCCAGAGAAGGGTGACGAAGCTGGTGAGGGGTCTGGAGAACAAGTCCTACGAGGAGCGGCTGAGGGAGCTGAGCTTGTTCAGCCTGGAGAAAAGGAGGCTCAGGGGCGACCTTATCGCTCTCTACAGATACCTTAAAGGAGGCTGTAGAGAGGTGGGGGTTGGTCTGTTCTCCCACGTGCCTGGTGACAGGACGAGGGGGAATGGGCTAAAGTTGTGCCAGGGGAGTTTTAGGTTGGATCTTAGGAAGAACTTCTTTACCAAAAGGGTTGTTAGGCATTGGAACAGGCTGCCCAAGGAAGTGGTGGAGTCACCATCCCTGGAGGTCTTTAAAAGACGTTTTGATGTAGAGCTTAGGGATATGGTTTAGTGGGGACTGTTAGTGTTAGGTCAGAGGTTGGACTCAATGATCTTGAGGTCTCTTCCAACTTAGAAATGCTGTGATTCTGTGATTCTGTGATATGATGCTGCCTCAGGTGCGCCGCCATGGTAGCCATTGGCACCTGCTGTTCTTCAACCCTCAGCAAACCCACAACAGAAGGATTCTGTGGAAGGCCAAGCAAGGTAGACAACTGTTTACTGTCCCCAGTCTCCAAGGCAGCGATGCCAAAGCCCCACCAGTAGTGCCCTCTGGAACTTCGAAGTACTCTCTTGTAATAAATGACTAAGTCCCAAATAGAATTACAATTAAAGTTTACAAATTTTTAAGCGAATAGAGGTAAGCAAACAGCACTGGGTGCACCAGGAGTCTCTGCTCAACCAAGATGCACACCAGTTACATCAAGCAGCTGGTTTTTATGCTCCTAGGCTAATACATATTCATTACTACTTCTAGTAAAGGCAGGGTTACTATAATTAGTTCCCAGAATCTGAACCCTCCCAATGGCACATGAGTAGCAGTCTCCAGTGGTCCCTCTGGGGGTTCTCTCATGCTGAAGGCTCATAGTCTTCCTCCCAGGCTTTTTTCTTTTCCTTCCTCTTTGTTCATCTTGGCCAGATGTCAGAGACTTGTGCAGAGTCCCATGCAAGCTTTCTCTTTCAGTTGTCCTTCAGCTTTCCCCTTGTCCTTAATCTCTTGGCCAGATACAGAGACTAGTGTAGTGTCCCATGCAATAGTCATAATAGTTAGCAGTTATTCTGAACCCCCCCCCAGATATCAGAGACTCAAGGTTTACCCTTCAAGCTCTCTATTGACACGAATTGCTGAAACATTCCTTACACTCTCCTGAAGCAGTATACTCCGAGGATGAACATAGCCTCCAGGCCAGTCCCAATGGGGTGTTTTTGCCATTCCTCCCCAGTTAGACTCACTTCAGCCTCCAAAACAGTTAACTCTTGGGATCCCCTGTCACTCCAGAAATATAGGTGGGTTCTACCTCTTTAAGTCTTGATGGCGTTAGGGTACACTGTGCACCGGTGTCCAGTAGAGCCTGATACATTTGTGGGTCTGATGTGCCAGGCCATTAAATATACACAGTCCAGTAAACCCAGTTGTCCCTTTCCTCCCTGCATCCCCCTGGCTGGAAGCAAGACCCCTTTAGTCCTGCTCATAGTATTCATTACTGTGTCTGGTAGACGGCCCACTGGAAACATGTCCCACTATGGCACTGTCACCCCATGTGGCAGGGGAGAAGGCGATGACAGCCAAGGGACGCATCTGGGTGTGGAAGGTGGGGCCCAGCAGAGACAAGGAGTCAAGACAGTGGTGTGTGCAACACCAGGAGAAGCAGCCCAAGGGGTGGTGCTGCTGGTGAGGACAAATTTGTGCCAGCAGCGTGAGTGGGCAGCAGCTGTACGCTGGTGAGGGGAGGCCAGGAAGTGCATGCCAAGAGCACTCCTGCCAGCAGAGACAAGGCCGGGGCCGGGGCTGAGGCCAAGGGGAGAGGCAGGTCCAGGGCAGGGGGCTTCAAGGGCCATGCTGAGCTCCCTGCCCCAGCAGCAACCGCACTGGCCCTCAGCAGATGTGCTGGATGGCACACACTGGGAGGTGCTGGCGTGTATCAGAGAGCAGCAAGGAGGGCGCTGGAGAGGGCCAGGGCAAGGCGGGCAGCAGATCCCCATGCAGGGGCTGGCTGGCCCTGGACACTCCATTAGTGCGTTGCAGGTCCTGGCAGGCTGCGGTGAGGGGGCAAATGCCCTGGGCCCCCTTTCTGCTTTGACCAGGTCAGCAAGGGCCCAGTGCAGCCTCCTCTCCCCTGCCCCTCCAGCTCTGGGCTCCCTTCACGCAGTCCTGGCTCTGCAGCACCAAGCCCTGCTGGGAGCCCTCCCCTGCATGCTGCCACCACTCCCTGACGCTGCTGTTGCCCTTTGCTGGGCAATGCCCAGCCCAGCCCAGCAGCCCAGGCTGGGCTGGCCCCAGGGCAGTGCCCACTGCAGGCTGCTGCAGGGCTCTGGGCATGGCCACCACAGCCCCAGCCCCTCGCAAGGTACCTCAGCTGCTGGGACAAAAGCGGCTCTGGGCCTCCCCAGCAGTCCCCAGGCTGGGGCCAGCCATGGCTCAGGCGATGGAGGTCCATGAAGCTGCAGGAGCCCTGGTCTCTTGCCTGGGAGATCCCTAGCACAGAGTATCTGTGTCCCACAGGGCCAGCACAAGAGGCCTGGCCCAGGCACAGAGCGGCTCCAGATTCCAGTCCGTGAAGCTCCAGATTGCCCCACTGAGTAGTGATGGGCAGCCCCAATGGCCAGCTGAGCTATTCCTAAATGTGACAGCAGTGCTTTTGGCCTTGAGCCCCTTCTCCATTGGGAGAATGAGATGGGATCTGAGAGCTGTGAATATCTAATGGCTTCTTTATTGTCTTTATCTACACTGGAAGATTGGTTCTTGAAGTACCGTAGATGACTAGGTCAAAATAAAAATCAATATGTAGGAGGATAAGAAGAAATTCCCTTAAATTAAAATAATACTATCACACGTTAAAAAATAAAAATTAAAAAAATAAAAAAAATCAGAAAATATTTTGTGAGATATTCGCTCAGTATTTTTAGGCTGGTGAGCATATTAATGATGCTTAAGAAGTATGTATGAAAGTAATTTCCTGAGAGCATTTTTCAGTTCCTGGTTCCTCATGCTGTAGATTACAGGATTCACTGCTGGAGGCATCACTACGTACAAAAATGCCACTGCCAGGTCTAGGGATGGGGAAGAGACGGAAGGAGGCTTCAGGTAGGCAAACAAACCAGTGCTGACAGTCATAGAGACAACAGCCAGGTGAGGGAGGCACATGGAAAAGGCTTTGTGCTGGCCATGCTCAGAGGGCATCCTCATCACCGCTCTAAAGATCAACATATAGGACACCACAATGTAAACAAAACAAAGAAATACTAAAGAAAGAGTAAAGACAAGTGCCCCAACTTCCCTGAGGTAGGCATCTGAGCAGGAGAGCTTGAGGATCTGGGGGATTTCACAGAAGAACTGGTCCACAGCGTTGCCGTGGCAGAGGGGCAGGGAAAATGTGTTGGCCATGTGCAGAACAGCTTGGAGAGAGCCACTGCCCCAGGCAGCTGCTGCCATCTGGGCACAAGCTCTGCTGCCCAGGAGGCTCTCATAATGCAGGGGCTTGCAGATGGCAACGTAACGGTCGTAGGCCATGACAGTGAGAAGGGAATACTCTGCATCAAAACAGAAGACTATGAAAGGGACTTGTGCAACACAGCCTTGATAGGAGATGGCCCTGGTGTCCTAGAGGGCATTGGCTGTTGCTTTGGGGACAGTGGTGGAGATGCAGCCCAGGTCGAGGCGGACGAGGTTGAGGAGGAAGAAGTACATGGGGGTGTGGAGGCGGTGGTCGCAGGCTACAGCGGTGAGGATGAGGCCGTTGCCCAGGAGGGCAGCCATGTAGATATCCAAGAAGAGCGCGAAGTGCAGGAGCTGCAGCTCCCGCTTGTCTGCGAATGCCAGCAGGAGGAACTCACTCACGGTGCTGACGTTGGGCATTTGCTGACATTAAACACAGCTGTCTGTTGAAGAGGATAAGGCAGAACAAGTTAGTACACACTTCTCTGAGGGAGACTTATTACAAGCCTTAGAGCACCCCCAGCCCGAGCATTTGTTTGCAGGAGAACCTTTCTGCAGCTTTCTTGCTTGAGCTCCAGCTGGTGCTGGCTGATAGTGGCACTGGGAGCAGGGGCTGCTGTGGGCTCCAGAGGAGTCCTTCCTGCTGTGCTGCAGGATGGAAGCAGGAAGATGGGAGAAACTCAAGTGCCGTCCACTTGGCACATCCATGAGCTTTTCAGTGTTGTTGTCAACAACCCAATGCAGAGCAGAGCTGCAGGTATTTTATTTTTTTTTTTTGCCCCCCCCCCCTTTTTTTTTTAATTTAGCTTTCAATAACACTTCTAATGCTTATGACAGGTGTTGGATGCTTGAACTCCCTTACATTACCTGTGCACTCCCAGAGAAATCCTGTGGGTGCCAGGAGGCAAAGGGACCGTGCCTTGGTGAAGACTGACCAGTGCAGCTCTGTCACTTTTGTCATTCCTCTGAGCTACAGGACCATCCCACTCTGGTGTTTCCCTGAGGAAAAAAAAAAAAATAAAAAAAAAATTAGATGGCTGCTAATTGAGGAGAGCCACAGCAAGCCAGAAGGAGCTTGAGAGCTTCTCCTCGTTTGAGCTCTGCCTGCTCTGCTGGCCAGGCCTGCCCCACAGCCCATGGGATGCAAGGGGAGAGGAAGCCAGGGAGGGACTGCTCAAGGAGAAGGCATCTGCACTGCAGGGCATGGCCACGAGGTGCCCGAATCCCCCCTTCCACAGCGTTTCTAGCAACAGCTCCTTCTGGCCGCCTGCCCCTCTCTCTGCTGCCTGCAGCTGTTCCTGCCGGGAGCTTCTGATCTGCAACCACCTCTTCTTTCCCCCTGCCCATGCTCACAGACCCCATCCCATGCGGCTGTGCTCAGCGCTGCCCTGCAGCACCCTGCCACCAACAGGACCCTGCCAAGGGGCACCTCCATGGCTGCAGGAGCTACGGGGTAGCTGACAGAGAGCCTGGCATAGGTGGCCACGGCAGGGTGTTCTGGTCTGACTGGGGGCACCTGGCTTAGGGCACTCCAAGGGGCTTCTGCCAGACGTCCTCACCTCTCAGTGCAATCCAGCAGGACTCTCAAAGCCTACTGCATTGTCCACTGCCTTCCCAGAAACAAGACCCAGGAGGAGACCCTTCCAGGACCTGCAGCTGCATGGCCTTGCAGCCAGACACTTACCTCGTCAAGGGCTGTGCAGATTTCTCCTGCGGTCAGCGCTCAGCATCCTCCCTCTCCCAACTGCCTCCAAGCCCTCTCTCCTTCTCTCCTCTCCCCATGCCAGCTGTGGTCAGAGCCCCCAGCCCTACTGCACTTTGCAGACGAGCTGCTCTTGGGCAGAGCTGTCTCTCTGCACCAGGGCCTCTTGCCAGGAGCTCTCTCTGTCCCAGGAGCCCGGCCCAGCTCAGCAACCCAAGGCATTGTAATTACTCCTCTGGGGGCTTTGATGATGAGCCCACAGACCTCAAGTACTAAGAGACAATTGAAGACATCTCTTCAGAAGTCCATGTCAGATGTATATTTCCTGGAGTGTCCCCCTGATGGCCAGCACTGACACAGCTCCCCCTCGGAGCTCGTTAGAGTAGAACATTGGAGGCAGTGAGGACAAGGAGACAAAGGCAATGTGAAGGTGACACTGAGGTGTAGACGAAGTGGATGCGTTTCACCAAGCACAAGGGCCAAACCTTGACACCCTGCCTCTGGGAGAGAGAACCTTTCCCTTTACACCTTGCTCAGGGCTCTTCCTGGGGCAGTAGGAGATGGGGATGTGCATTGCCAAGTTCAGGAGAATGGTACAACCCCTTCCTGGTTCATGGGTAGGGGCAAGGAGACAATGAGGCCCTGGTGCTCTCTCCTCGTAGGTCTCACTGGCAGAGACAACAGCCATAGCCATAGACACAAAGACCTGGGTCCTGTTGGGACTTTCAGCCTTTCCATAGCCCTAGCTCCTCTCCAGATCAGGATATTGTAGGGACTCCCATGTACCTCTTTACCAGCTAGCTGTAGACACTTGTCCATGTGGTGTCACACTGGATGTGAGCTGAGTCTGACAATCCAGATCTTCTTGGTGGCTATGCTCCTCATAAGGCAGCTCTGTAGGAAGCTGGCCTGGTTCCTGGTGAGCAGGCACTACTGCTCGTATGGCATCCCTCGTGGTGCCCTGGGCACTGCTCACTCAGCACAGTCCCAGTCTGCCCTGATGTGTGGGGTTCCTCTTCCTCCAGTGCAGGACTGGGCTCTTCTCCTTCTCAATGTCAAGAAGTTTGTATAGGGAAAATCCTGCAGTTCTCAAGGTTCCTCTGGACAGATGCCACATTCTGTCAGCTGTTAATATCTGCAGGGAGATGTCTCATTCTAATTGTGCTCTCACAAGATAACAGTATCAGCAGTTGTAGGAGAGTGTGAACAGTAGAGGAGTAACTAGTTGAATGGAGCTGCAGAACAGGCTCACAGAAGGGTAGAGGATGGAAGGTTGCCCAGTTCCATTTTTTCTGTGCTTCTCATGTATGCTGTCATTTTCTCTGAAGCCCTATCATTTTCTCTGGAGTCCTAAATGTTGTTAGGCTGGGCAAAGAAAAAAAATTAGAATGGCCAAAACCCAGCTGGAGCTCAATATGTCTATTACTGTTAAAGACAATAAAAATGGTTTTTGTTTGTTTGTTCATTTGAATTAAAAGAGATGATGAAAAGGCTGAGGTACTCAGTGCATTCTTTACCTCAGTGTTTTGCAGCAAGACCAGTTGTTACCCTGATACTCTGCCCCTGAGCTGGTAGATAAGGACCTCGAACAGAATGAAGCTCTCATAATCCATGAGGAAATGGTTAGAGAACTGCTACTCCACCCAGATATGCAGACGTATAGGGGGCTAGATGGGATCCACCCATTGGTACTGAGGGAGCTGGCTGAAGTACTCACCAAGCCATTTTCCATCATTTTTCAGCAGTCCTGGCTATCAGGGGAGGTCCCTGTCAACTGTCAACTAGCAAATATGATGGATATCTACAAGAAGAGACAGAAGGATGATCCGAGAACTACAGGCCTGTCAGTCTGACCTCTGAGCCAGGGAAACTCATGGAGCAGATTATCTTGAGTACCATCACACAACAGGACAACCAGCTGATCAGGCCCTTTGATAAGCCCAGTTGAGTTTATCAAAGCAGGACCTGCTTGACAAATCAGATCTAAATCTATGAGAAGGTGATGTGCTCAGTGGACAAGGGAAAGGCTGTGGATATGGTCTACCTAAACTTCAATAAGGCTTTTGAAACCATTTCCCACAGCATTCTTCCAGAGGATCTGGCTGCTGAAGGCCTGGAAAGAATTACGTTTCATTGGGTTAAAAACTGGCTGTGTGGCTGGGTCCAAAGATTTGCGGTGAATGGATATAAATGTACCTGCAGGTGAGAGCAAGGCCAGTTTATAGACCTGTGCCAGGTCTATAAACCAAAGCTAATCCAAGGAAAGCATGGCCTGATAAAGCAAAAGAAAGCATGGCCAGGGAAGGCAAAGCTGAGCAAGTCAAAGCAGAGCAAGGGAATGTAGAAAAAGAAAAAGCAAATCATTTCCAGGAAAGAAAAGGCAAAGAAATCTGAGGCAAAGCAAAGCAAAGCAGGGGCAAGAACAGCAGAGGAAAGGAGGTATGGAAAAGCAAAGCAGTGCCAGGAATACAAAGCAAAGCAAAGCAAAGCATGGCCAGGCAAGGCAAAGCAGAACAAAAGAAAGTAGCAAAAGACAAAGCAAAGCAGTGCCAGGAATACAAAGTAAAGCAAAACAAAGGTAAGCATGGCCTGAAAATGGAAGTGAGAGCAGGAGCAGGTGAGGCAAAAGAGAGCAAAGCAAAGGTAAAAAAAGGCAAGCATGGCCCCATAAAGCAAAACAAAGCACGGCCAAGGAAGGCAAAGCTGAGCAAAGGAAAGTAGCACCAGGAAAAGCAAAGCATAACCAGGGAGGACAAAGCAAACAAAGGAAAGCAAGGCAGTTTGAGGCGAGGCAAAGCACAGCACGGGTAGGAAAAGTAAAGCAGTGCCAGGTCTATAAAGCAAAGCTAAACCAAGGAAAGCATGGCCTGATAAAGCAAAGGAAAGCATGGCCAGGGAAGGCAAAGGAGAGCAAGGAAAAGCAAAGCAAAGGAAAGTAGCACAAGGAAATGCAAAGTATTTCCAGGAGAGAAAGAGCAAAACACTCTGAGGCAAAGCTGGGCCAAGAACAGCAGAGGAAAGGAGGCATGGGAAAGCAAAACTGTGCCAGCAAGAGCAAAGCAAAGCAGAGCTAGGACAAAACAAAGAGAAGCAAAGCGAACGTAGCGAGCTGGCGGCCAGCCCTCCTTTGGGTTCCAGGTATCTGTTGGGGGGAGACCGGAGGGCTCCATGTTGTGTGCAGGTAGCAGCCAGACTTGGACAGTGGCTGTACCCTGATCCCACTCCTCAGCCTTCTTCACAGCTCCTAGTCCACTGTGACACCGGGCAAGAACCATGTCTTGCTTTAGCTGGTTTTATATCTATATACATTTTGTTGTTGTTTGTTGTGGATTTCTTCCACCGTAGTTGTGGGAATCATGTAGTTACTTATTCTCGTTGAAATTGTCACTGAACACTATCACCACACGAGTAGCAGTTAGGGGTCCTCTGGCGGCTCACCGCATGGCCGGGGACAAAGAATGGACCTTGTTGGTTGGCCGGGCCTGCTGCCCCCACAATCCGGTTCCGAGGGGACAGTGGCTGGGCTGCGGGGAGGCCAAGTTCTGTGTCTGACGGTTTATGCGTTCATAAATTTACCAATCGACTCAGCAGCAAAATCAGTGAGACGGTCTCCGAAGGAAGCCTAGCACAGCACAGGAGAGCAGAGCAATGCGGATGAAAGCTGAGCAAGACAAAGCAAAGCCCTGCTAGGGAAAAGACCTAGCGGCATAGGGAAAAGCAATGACATCCAGTGCCTGGAAAAGCAAAGCGTGGCCTCTAAAAACACATTAAAAAGGTCCAAAAGGAAAAGAAAAGAATGCAATGAACACTTAAAAAAAAAAAAAAAAAAAAAAAAGCAAAACAAGTCCAGAAAAGGCAAAACATAGCAAGGCAAAGCAGAGCAAGGGAACGTAGCACAAGGAAAAGCAAAGCATTGCCAGGAAAGAAACAGCAAAAGAATCTGAGGCAAAGCAAAGCAAAGCCGGGGCAAGAACAGCAGAGGAAAGGAGGTATGGAAAAGCAAAGCAGTGCCAGGTCTATAAAGCAAAGCTAAACCAAGGAAAGCATGGCCTGATAAAGCAAAGGAAAGCATGGCCAGGGAAGGCAAAGGAGAGCAAGGAAAAGCAAAGCAAAGGAAAGTAGCACAAGGAAATGCAAAGTATTTTCAGGAGAGAAAGAGCAAAACACTCTGAGGCAAAGCTGGGCCAAGAACAGCAGAGGAAAGGAGGTATGGAAAAGCAAAACCGTGCCAGCAAGAGCAAAGCAAAGCGGAGCAAGGCAAAACAAAGAGAAGCAAAGCAAACGTAGCGAGCTGGCGGCCAGCCCACCTTTGGGTTCCAAGTGTCTGTGGGGGGGAGACCGGAGGGCCTCCATTTTGTGTGCAGGTGGCAGCCAGACTTGGACAGTGGCCGTACCCTGATCGCCCCCTCCTCAGCCTTCTTCACAGCTCCTAGTCCACTGTGACAGCCGGCAAGAACCATGTCTTGCTTTAGCTGGTTTTATATCTATATACATTTTGTTGTTGTTTGTTGTGGATTTCTTCCACCGTAGTTGTGGGAATCATGTAGTTACTTATTCTCGTTGAAATTGTCACTGAACACTATCACCACACGAGTAGCAGTTAAGGGTCCCCTGGTGGCTCGCCGCATGACCAGGGACAAAGAATGGACCATGTTGGGCGGCCAGGCCTGCTGCACCCGGCCTCCAGTTCCGAGGGGACAGTGGCTGGGCTGCGGGGAGGCCAAGTTCTGTGTCTGACGGTTTATGCGTTCAGAAATTTACCATTCGACTCAGCAGCAAAATCAGTGAGACGGTCTCCAAAGGAAGCCTAGCACGGCACAGGAGAGCAGAGCAATGCGGATGAAAGCTGAGCGAGACAAAGCAAAGCCCTGCTAGGGAAAAGACCTAGCGGCATAAGGAAAAGCAGTGACAACCAGGGCCTGGAAAAGCAAAGCACGGCCAGAGAAAACACAAGAAAAAAGATATAAAAGGAAAATATAAAGCATGGAATGAACATCAAATAAATAAAAAAAAAATAAATAATAATAATAAAAAAATGCAGAGAATGACCAGGAAAGGCATAGTATAGCAGAACAAAGTAGAGGAAAGCAAAGGTAAACAAAGGAAAGCATGGCCCCGTAAAGCACAAAAAAAAAAAAAAAGCAAGGCCAGGGAGGGCAAAGCTGAGCAAAGGAAAGTAACACCAGGTAAAGCAAAGCAGAACCAGGGAAGACAAAGCAAGCAAAGGACAGCAAAGCACTTTGAGGCAAGGCAAAGCACAGCATGGTTTGGAAAAGCAATGCAGTGCCAGGTCTGTAAACCAAAGGTAAACCAAGGAAAGCATGGCCTGATAAAGCAAAACAAAGCAAGGCCAGGGAAGGCAAAGCACAGGAAGGCAAAGCAGAGCAAAGGAAAGTAGTACCAGGAAATGCAAAGCAGTGCTGGGAAAGAGAAAGAAAAAAAATATTAATGAAAAAAAATAAAAACAAACAAACAAACAAAAAATAAATAAAACCACAACAAATCGAAAAAGTTCAAGGTAAGGCAAATCAGAGCAGGGTTAAGAGAAGCTAAGCAGAGCAGAGAAGGAAAAGCAAAGCAATGCCAGGAATACAAAGCAAAGCAAAGCAAAGCATGGCCAGGCAAGGCAAAGCAGAACAAAAGAAAGTAGCAAAAGGAAAAGCAAAGCAGTGCCAGGAATACAAAGTAAAGCAAAACAAAGGTAAGCATGGCCTGAAAATGGAAGTGAGAGCAGGAGCAGGTGAGGCAAAAGAGAGCAAGGCAAAGGTAAAAAAAGGCAAGCATGGCCCCATAAAGCAAAACAAAGCACGGCCAAGGAAGGCAAAGCTGAGCAAAGGAAAGTAGCACCAGGAAAAGCAAAGCATAACTAGGAAAGATAAAGCAAACAAAGGAAAGCAAAGCAGTATGAGGCGAGGCAAGGCAAAGCACAGCACGGGTAGGAAAAGCAAAGCAGTGCCAGGTCTGTAAACCAAAGCTAAACCAAGGAAAGCATGGCCAGGGAAGGGAAAGCAGAGCAAGTCAAAGCAGAGCAAGGGAACGTAGCACAAGGAAAAGCAAAGCATTGCCAGGAAAGAAACAGCAAAAGAATCTGAGGCAAAGCAAAGCAAAGCCAGGGCAAGAACAGCAGAGGAAAGGAGGTATGGAAAAGCAAAACCGTGCCAGCAAGAGCAAAGCAAAGCGGAGCAAGGCAAAACAAAGAGAAGCAAAGCAAACGTAGCGAGCTGGCGGCCAGCCCTCCTTTGGGTTCCAGGTGTCTGTGGGGGGGAGACCGGAGGGCTCCATGTTGTGTGCAGGTGGCAGCCAGACTTGGACAGTGGCTGGACCCTGATCGCCCCCTCCTCAGCCTTCTTCACAGCTCCTAGTCCACTGCGACAGCCGGCAAGAACCATGTCTTGCTTTAGCTGGTTTTATATATCTATATACATTTTGTTCTTGTTGTTGTTGTGGATTTCTTCCACCGTAGTTGTGGGAATCATGTAGTTACTTACTGTCTTTGAGAACCTCACACACACAACTAGCAGTGTGGCCCACCTGGCAGCTCTCCGCATGGCTAGGGACAAAGTATGGACCATATGGGGCGGCCAGGCCTGCTGCCCCCACAATCCGGTTCCGAGGGGACAGTGGCTGGGCTGCGGGGAGGCCAAGTTCTGTGTCTGACGGTTTATGCGTTCAGAAATTTACCATTCGACTCCGCAGCAAAATCAGTGAGACAGTCTCCAAAGGAAGCCAAGCACAGCACAGGAGAGGAGGGCAATGTGGATGAAAGCTGAGCGAGACAAGGAAAAGCCCTGCTAGGCATAGGGAAAAGCAGTGACAACCAGGGCCTGGAAAAGGAAAGCACGGCCTGTAAAAACACATCAGACAGGTCCAAAATGAAAACAAATCATGCAAGAAACATGAAAAAAAAAAAAAATAATAAAAAAAAAGAATAAAAGATGAAAGGCAAAGCAAATCAAAGCAGAGCAAAGGAAAGCATGGCCAGGGAAGGCAAAGCAGAACAAAGAAAGGTAGCACAAGGAAAAGCAAAGCATTTTCAGGAAAGCAAAAGCAAAGCAATGTGAGGCAAAGCTGGGGCAAGAACAGCAGAGGAAAGGAGGTAGGGAAAATCAAAACCGTGCCAGCAAGAGCAAAGCAAAGCGGAGCAAGGCAAAACAAAGAGAAGCAAAGCAAACGTAGCGAGCTGGCGGCCAGCCCTCCTTTGAGTTCCAAGTGTCTGTGGGGGGGAGACCGGAGGGCTCTCATGTTGTGTACAGGTGGCAGCCAGACTTGGACAGTGGCTGGACCCTGATCGCCCACCCCTCAGCCTTCTTCACAGCTCCTAGTCCACTGTGACAGCCGGCAAGAACCATGTCTTGCTTTAGCAGGTTTTATATATATATTTACATTTTGTTGTTGTCTGTTGTGGATTTCTTCCACCATAGTTGTGGGAATCATGTAGTTAAGGCAAATCGGAGCAGGGTGAAGTGAAGCTAAGCAGAGCAGAGAAGGAAAAGCAAAGCAATGCCAGGAATACAAAGCAAGGCAAAGGAAAGCATGGCCAGGCAAGGCAAAGCAGAACAAAAGAAAGTAGCAAAAGGAAAAGCAAAGCAGTGCCAGGAATACAAAGTAAAGCAAAACAAAGGTAAGCATGGCCGGAAACTGGAAGTGAGAGCAGGAGCAGGTGAGGCAAAAGAGAGCAAGGCAAAGGTAAAAAAAAGGCAAGCATGGCCCCGTAAAGCAAAACAAAGCACGGCCAAGGAAGGCAAAGCTGAGCAAAGGAAAGTAGCACCAGGAAAAGCAAAGCATAACCAGGGAAGACAAAGCAAACAAAGGAAAGCAAAGCAGTTTGAGGCAAGGCAAAGCACAGCAGGGGTAGGAAAAGCAAAGCAGTGCCAGGTCTATAAAGCAAAGCTAAACCAAGGAAAGCATGGCCTGATAAAGCAAAGGAAAGCACGGCCAGGGAAGGCAAAGGAGAGCAAGGAAAAGCAAAGCAAAGGAAAGTAGCACAAGGAAATGCAAAGTATTTCCAGGAGAGAAAGAGCAAAACACTCTGAGGCAAAGCTGGGCCAAGAACAGCAGAGGAAAGGAGGTATGGGAAAGCAAAACTGTGCCAGCAAGAGCAAAGCAAAGCAGAGCTAGGACAAAACAAAGAGAAGCAAAGCGAACGTAGCGAGCTGGCGGCCAGCCCTCCTTTGGGTTCCAGGTATCTGTTGGGGGGAGACCGGAGGGCCTCCATGTTGTGTGCAGGTAGCAGCCAGACTTGGACAGTGGCTGTACCCTGATCACCCCCTCCTCAGCCTTCTTCACAGCTCCTAGTCCACTGTGACACCGGGCAAGAACCATGTCTTGCTTTAGCTGGTTTTATATCTATATACATTTTGTTGTTGTTTGTTGTGGATTTCTTCCACCGTAGTTGTGGGAATCATGTAGTTACTTATTCTCGTTGAAATTGTCACTGAACACTATCACCACACGAGTAGCAGTTAGGGGTCCTCTGGCGGCTCACCGCATGGCCGGGGACAAAGAATGGACCTTGTTGGTTGGCCGGGCCTGCTGCCCCCACAATCCGGTTCCGAGGGGACAGTGGCTGGGCTGCGGGGAGGCCAAGTTCTGTGTCTGACGGTTTATGCGTTCATAAATTTACCAATCGACTCAGCAGCAAAATCAGTGAGACGGTCTCCGAAGGAAGCCTAGCACAGCACAGGAGAGCAGAGCAATGCGGATGAAAGCTGAGCAAGACAAAGCAAAGCCCTGCTAGGGAAAAGACCTAGCGGCATAGGGAAAAGCAATGACATCCAGTGCCTGGAAAAGCAAAGCGTGGCCTCTAAAAACACATTAAAAAGGTCCAAAAGGAAAAGAAAAGAATGCAATGAACACTTAAAAAAAAAAAAAAAAAAAAAAAAAAAGCAAAACAAGTCCAGAAAAGGCAAAACATAGCAAGGCAAAGCAGAGCAAGGGAACGTAGCACAAAGAAAAGCAAAGCATTGCCAGGAAAGAAACAGCAAAAGAATCTGAGGCAAAGCAAAGCAAAGCCGGGGCAAGAACAGCAGAGGAAAGGAGGTATGGGAAAGCAAAACTGTGCCAGCAAGAGCAAAGCAAAGCGGAGCAAGGCTAAACAAAGAGAAGCAAAGAAAATGTAGCGAGCTGGTGGCCAGCCCTCCTTTGGGTTCCAAGTGTCTGTTGGGGGGAGACCGGAGGGCTCCATTTTGTGTACGGGTGGCAGCCAGACTTGGATAGTGGCTGGACCCTGATCGCCCCCTCCTCAGCCTTCTTCACAGCTCCTAGTCCACTGTGACAGCCGGCAAGAACCATGTCTTGCTTTAGCTGGTTTTATATATCTATATACATGTTGTTGTTGTTTGTTGTGGATTTCTTCCAGCGTAGTTGTGGGAATCATGTAGTTACTTACTGTCTCTGAGAACCTCACACACACAACTAGCAGTGTGGCCCACCTGGCGGCTCGCCGCATGGCTAGGGACAAAGTATGGACCATGTCGGGCGGCCAGGCCTAGTGCCCCCACGCGCTGGGTCCGAGGGGACAGTGGCTGGGCTGCGGGGAGGCCAAGTTCTGTGTCTGACGGTTTATGCGTTCAGAAATTTACCAACCGACTCAGCAGCAAAATCAGTGAGACGGTCTCCAAAAGAAGCCTAGCACGGCACAGGAGAGCAGAGCAATGCGGATAAAAGCTGAGCAAGACAGAGTAAAACCCTGCTAAGGAAAAGCCCTGCTAGGCATAGGGAAAAGCAGTGACAACCAGGGCCTGCAAAAGGAAAGCACGGCCTGTAAAAACACATCAGATAGGTCCAAAAGGAAAACAAAAGAATGTAATGAACATTTAAAGAAAAATAAATAAATAAATAAATAATAATGATAATAAAAGAAATAGATGCAAAGCATATCCAGAAAAGGCAAAACATAGCAAGGCGAGGCAGAGGAGAGCGAAGCTAAACAAAGGCAAGCACGGCCCTATAAAGCAAAACAAAGAACGGCCAGGGAAGGCAAAGCTGAGCAAAGGAAAGTAGCGCCAGGAAAAGCAAAGCAGTGCCAGGAAAGAGAAAGAAGTGAAAATAAATAAATAAATAAATAAATAAATAAATAAATAAAACAAAAAAAAAAAAACGGCAATAAAAAGCACAACAAAGCGAAAAAGTTCGAGGTAAGGCAAATCAGAGCAGGGTTAAGAGAAGCTAAGCAGAGCAGAGAAGGAAAAGCAAAGCAATGCCAGGAATACAAAGCAAGGCAAAGCAAAGCAAAGCAAAGCATGGCCAGGCAAGGCAAAGCAGAACAAAAGAAAGTAGCAAAAGGAAAAGCAAAGCAGTGCCAGGAATACAAAGTAAAGCAAAACAAAGGTAAGCATGGCCTGAAAATGGAAGTGAGAGCAGGAGCAGGTGAAGGCAAAAGAGAGCAAAGCAAAGGTAAAAAAAGGCAAGCGTGGCCCCGTAAAGCAAAACAAAGCACGGCCAAGGAAGGCAAAGCTGAACAAAGGAAAGTAGCACCAGGAAAAGCAAAGCATAACCAGGGAAGACAAAGCAAACAAAGGAAAGCAAGGCAGTTTGAGGCGAGGCAAGGCAAAGCACAGCACGGATAGGAAAAGCAAAGCAGTGCCAGGTCTATAAAGCAAAGCTAAACCAAGGAAAGCATGGCCAGGGAAGGGAAAGCTGAGCAAGTCAAAGCAGAGCAAGGGAACGTAGCACAAGGAAAAGCAAAGCATTGCCAGGAAAGCAAAAGCAAAGCAGTCTGAGGCAAAGCTGGGGCAAGAACAGCAGAGGAAAGGAGGTATGGGAAAGCAAAACTGTGCCAGCAAGAGCAAAGCAAAGCGGAGTACGGCAAAACAGAGAGAAGCAAAGCAAACGTAAGGAGCTTGCGGCTAGCCCAGTAAAACCAGTGGGACAGTCTCTAAAAGAAACCTAGCACAGCACAGGAGAGCAGAGCAATGCGGATAAAAGCTGAGCAAGACAGAGTAAAACCCTGCTAAGAAAAAGACCTAGCGGCATAAGGAAAAGCAGTGACAACCAGGGCCTGCAAAAGGAAAGCATGGCCTGTAAAAACACATCAGATAGGTCCAAAAGAAAAACAAAAGAATGTAATGAACATTTAAATTAAAAAAAAAAAAAAAGGAAAAATAATGAGAACAAAAAAAAAAAATAGATGCAAAGCATGTCCAGAAAAGGCAAAACATAGCAAGGCAAAGCAGAGCAGAGCGAAGCTAAACAAAGGCAAGCATGGCCCCATAAAGCAAAACAAAGCATGGCCAGGGAAGGCAAAGCTGAGCAAAGGAAAGTAGCACCAGGAAAAGCAAAGCATAACTAGGAAAGATAAAGCAAACAAAGGAAAGCAAAGCAGTTTGAGGCGAGGCAAGGCAAAGCACAGCACGGATAGGAAAAGCAAAGCAGTGCCAGGTCTATAAAGCAAAGCTAAACCAAGGAAAGCATGGCCTGATAAAGCAAAACAAAGCAAGGCCAGGGAAGGCAAAGCACAGGAAGGCAAAGCAGAGCAAAGGAAAGTAGTACCAGGAAATGCAAAGCAGTGCTGGTTATGAGAAAGAAAAAAAAATATTAATGAGAAAAAAATAAAAACAAACAAACAATCAAAAAATAAATAAAACCACAACAAAGCGAAAAAGTTCAAGGTAAGGCAAATCAGAGCAGGGTTAAGAGAAGCTAAGCAGAGCAGAGAAGGAAAAGCAAAGCAATGCCAGGAATACAAAGCAAAGCAAAGCAAAGCATGGCCAGGCAAGGCAAAGCAGAACAAAAGAAAGTAGCAAAAGGAAAAGCAAAGCAGTGCCAGGAATACAAAGTAAAGCAAAACAAAGGTAAGCATGGCCGGAAACTGGAAGTGAGAGCAGGAGCAAGTGAGGCAAAAGAGAGCAAGGCAAAGGTAAAAAAAGGCAAGCGTGGCCCCGTAAAGCAAAACAAAGCACAGCCAGGGAAGGCAAAGCTGAGCAAAGGAAAGTAGCACCAGGAAAAGCAAAGCATAACTAGGAAAGATAAAGCAAACAAAGGAAAGCAAAGCAGTTTGAGGCGAGGCAAGGCAAAGCACAGCACGGGTAGGAAAAGCAAAGCAGTGCCAGGTCTGTAAACCAAAGGTAAACCAAGGAAAGCATGGCCAGGGAAGGGAAGGCTGAGCAAGTCAAAGCAGAGCAAGGGAACATAGCACAAAGAAAAGCAAAGCATTGCCAGGAAAGAAACAGCAAAAGAATCTGAGGCAAAGCAAAGCAAAGCCGGGGCAAGAACAGCAGAGGAAAGGAGGTATGGGAAAGCAAAACTGTGCCAGCAAGAGCAAAGCAAAGCGGAGCAAGGCAAAACAAAGAGAAGCAAAGAAAACGTAGCGAGCTGGTGGCCAGCCCTCCTTTGGGTTCCAAGTGTCTGTTGGGGGGAGACCGGAGGGCTCCATTTTGTGTGCAGGTGGCAGCCAGACTTGGACAGTGGCCGGACCCTGATCGCCCCCTCCTCAGCCTTCTTCACAGCTCCTAGTCCACTGTGACAGCCGGCAAGAACCATGTCTTGCTTTAGCTGGTTTTATATATCTATATACATGTTGTTGTTGTTTGTTGTGGATTTCTTCCAGCGTAGTTGTGGGAATCATGTAGTTACTTATTGTCGTTGAAATTCTCACTGAACACTATCACCACACGAGTAGCAGTTAGGGGTCCCCTGGCGGCTCGCCGCATGGCTGGGGACAAAGAATGGACCATGTCGGGCGGCCAGGCCTGCTGCACCCGGCCTCCAGTTCCAAGGGGACAGTGGCTGGGCTGCGGGGAGGCCAAGTTCTGTGTCTGACGGTTTATGCGTTCATAAATTTACCATTCGACTCAGCAGCAAAATCAGCGAGACGGTCTCCAAAGGAAGCCTAGCACGGCACAGGAGAGCAGAGCAATGCGGATGAAAGCTGAGCGAGACAAAGCAAAGCCCTGCTAGGGAAAAGACCTAGCGGCATAAGGAAAAGCAATGACAAGCAAGGCCTGGAAAACAAAGCACGGCCAGAGAAAACACAAGAAAAAGATATAAAAGGAAAACATAAAGCATGGAATGAACATCAAATAAATAAAAAAAAAAATAATAATAATAAAAAAATGCAAAGAATGACCAGGAAAGGCATAGCATAGCAGAACAAAGTAGAGGAAAGCAAAGGCAAACAAAGGAAAGCATGGCCCCGTAAAGCAAAAAAAAAAAAAGCAAGGCCAGGGAGGGCAAAGCTGAGCAAAGGAAAGTAACACCAGGTAAAGCAAAGCATAACGAGGGAAGACAAAGCAAGCAAAGGACAGCAAAGCAGTCTGAGGCAAGGCAAAGCACAGCATGGTTTGGAAAAGCAATGCAGTGCCAGGTCTGTAAAGCAAAGGTAAACCAAGGAAAGCATGGCCTGATAAAGCAAAACAAAGCAAGGCCAGGGAAGGCAAAGCACAGGAAGGCAAAGCAGAGCAAAGGAAAGTAGTACCAGGAAATGCAAAGCAGTGCTGGTAAAGAGAAAGAAAAGAAATATTAATGAGAAAAAAATAAAAACAAACAAACAATCAAAAAATAAATAAAACCACAACAAAGCGAAAAAGTTCAAGGTAAGGCAAATCAGAGCAGGGTTAAGAGAAGCTAAGCAGAGCAGAGAAGGAAAAGCAAAGCAATGCCAGGAATACAAAGCTAGGCAAAGGAAAACATGGCCAGGCAAGGCAAAGCAGAACAAAAGAAAGTAGCAAAAGGAAAAGCAAAGCAATGCCAGGAATACAAAGTAAAGCAAAACAAAGGTAAGCATGGCCTGAAAATGGAAGTGAGAGCAGGAGCAGGTGAGGCAAAAGAGAGCAAGGCAAAGGTAAAAAAAGGCAAGCGTGGCCCCGTAAAGCAAAACAAAGCACGGCCAGGGAAGGCAAAGCTGAGCAAAGGAAAGTAGCACCAGGAAAAGCAAAGCATAACCAGGGAGGACAAAGCAAACAAAGGAAAGCAAAGCACTTTGAGGCAAGGCAAAGCACAGCACGGGTAGGAAAAGCAAAGCAGTGCCAGGTCTATAAAGCAAAGCTAAACCAAGGAAAGCATGGCCTGATAAAGCAAAACAAAGCAAGGCCAGGGAAGGCAAAGCAGAGCAAGGAAAAGCAAAGCAAAGGAAAGTAGCACAAGGAAATGCAAAGTATTTTCAGGAGAGAAAGAGCAAAACACTCTGAGGCAAAGCAGGGGCAAGAACAGCAGAGGAAAGGAGGTATGGAAAAGCAAAACCGTGCCAGCAAGAGCAAAGCAAAGCAGAGCAAAGCAAAACAGAGAGAAGCAAAGCAAACGTAGCGAGCTGGCGGCCAGCCCTCCTTTGGGTTCCAAGTGCCTGTTGGGGGGAGACCGGAGGGCCCTCATGTTGTGTGCAGGTGGCAGCCAGACTTGGACAATGGCTGTACCCTGATCGCCCCCTCCCCAGCCTCCTTCACATCTCCTGGTCCACCGTGACGTTGGGCAAGAACCATGTCTTGCTTTAGCTGTTTATTTCTTTATTGTTGCCTTTCTTCCAGCGTAGTTGTGGGAATCATGTTGTTACTCCCAAAAAAGACCGTGCTGTGTGTGCAGGCCTGCTGCCCCCTCGTGCCAGTTCCGAGGGAGCGGTCGCTGGGCTGCGGGGAGGCCAAGTTCTGTGTCTGACGGTTTATGCGTTCGTAATTATAGCAATCGACTCGGCATCAAAACCCGCGGGACGGTCTCCGAGAGGAGCCCAGCACGGCACAGGAGAGCAGAGCAATGCGGATGAAAGCCGAGCAAGGCAAGGCAGAGCCCTGCTAGGGAAAGGACGGCGGGGTTGGTTCCCGGCCGGCAGGTGTTCCCCGCCTCGCGGCGCCGCGGGCGCCTCGTCTAAGCGCTGCGGACAGCAGCCGCCAGGTCTACCCGCGCGCGGTCGCCATGTTTGCTTAGCCGGCGGCGACCTGTAGGGGTCGCTGCAGGTCCGGCCGCGAGAACGGCGTCGGGGTCTGCCCGGCAGCGACGGGAGCGCGCGCGCGCGCGCGTTTGCGAAGGCGCACGTCCGCGGGTCGGTCGAGCGGTTCCCGAGCGGGTCCGATGGCGCGGAAAGCGTCGGAAATTCCCGGAAAGGTGCGAAAAAGCCCGAAAAGGCTGGAAAAGTGCCGGAAGGGCCCGTGGGAAAAGCGAAGGAAGGCGGGCCGGCGCCGTCGGTTCCCGGCCGGCGGGTCCCCCTGAGGTTGCCAGGTCTACCCGCGCGGAGGAAATAGCCGCCGGTCGGGCGGAGGGAACGGCGGCCAGGTCTACCGCGTGTCCGACGGGACTTGGAAGGCCGCCGTGGGGCTGGAGGTAGACTAGCAGGTCGTGCCACGGCTCGGAAGGGGTGGTAGGCGTCGCTGTTTCTCTGTGCCTCCAGTTAGGTCGAGGTAAAAGTCGGTTGCGCTCGGCTGCCTCGCCGCGGTAGGCTGGAAAAGGACGTGCGCCGCTTGTGAGGCAATGACTTTTGTGTCCGTCTATAGGAGAGAGTGAGGACTCTGCTCCGCCAGCGGTGCCGAGCGAGCGCTTGGGGCTTGGAGAGCCGGCGCGCGAGAAGGGGGCGCGCGGCGTCGGCGGTGGCGTCGGCTCGGGCGTGGGTTGTGCGGAGCGGTAGCCGCCAGCGGTTTGCCGAGCCAGCTGCCCTCCCCGCCGGCGAGCGAGAAGCGGTCTCGCGCGTGCGAGTCGCCGGAGAAAAGCAGCAGCGAGCCGCGAGCTCAGAGCTGTGGAGAGAGGGAGCGGCCAGAAGCCGGCGGGCGGTCCGCCGGCGGCCGAAGGCGTCCGTCCGGGGGCGTCCCCGGCTGCTCGCGTGGGTCCCGGAGGCTCGGAAGGCGAAGGAGGGGGGACCCCTCGGATTGGCACGGCCGAGGCGGCGGCGCCTCCGGCTCCCGACGATGCACCTCACGTCACCCGCACGCAGGAGCCCGTGGAGGCGTTCCTCGGGCACGTCGGAGAGGCTTCCCGGCGGGTCGGTTCCTGTCAGGGCCGATGTTCAGGTCGGTGCGAGCACCTCTCGCGGACGTTGCTCCAGCACACCCGCACGCACGCAGGCGACGCTGTTCGCTTTTTTTTTTTTTTTTTTTCCGATCGATGAGGCCACTCGGGTCGCGTCGGAGAGGGCCCCCGGCGGGCCGGCTCTTCCGCGCTCCCCTGTCCCGGGGCAGCCGCGGCGGTGTCCGGTGTTCAGGCACGGGCGGTCTCCTGTCCAGCTCGCTTCCCGTCGCAGGTGAGGCGCTGCCTCGCTCGGGGCGAGAGCGGCGGCGGCGGCGGCGTTTAGGGCGCGTGCCCTGGTCGCCGGTGGGCGCTCCGTCCGTCGTTCTCGTCGCCGAACGAAGGGGCTTTTCCGGCCGAAGCCGGCTGTGTGACGGCCGAGCGGCCCCGCGAGCCGCAGGGGTCCGTGAGCGTTGCGCGAGGCGCTGGTGCCGGCGTCGGTCCGGGGCCCCGCGGGTGCCGGCCGCGAGCAGCAAGGCGGCGGGGGTGGCCGCAAACGATGTGCCAAAAGCAGCAGCAGCGAGGGCGAGCGAGAGAGAAGCCGCGCGGCGCGTCCCGCGTCCGGTGGGCTGGGTGGGGGGGCGTCCCCCCGCC